>NW_022060264.1:23369-89174 GCF_007364275.1 Archocentrus centrarchus | reverse complement strand
GCGCTTTGTACCTGTTATTTCAGTTTTGAGCTTTTCTCGCTGAGAGAAGCACACTTCGTCATTTCAGGAATAACTTCAACAAACTTCCATTCAAAACTGCTTCCAATCATGTTTCCCTCATGATTCTCTTCAATCTCCTAATCATTTTAAAAACAGAAACCCGTGTCATTACCATTCTCCAAGGCGCAGTACTGTTGATTGTGAATTTTTAAGCTTCTCTCAGCGAGAAAAGCTGAGAGAAGCACACTTATGTCATTTCATGAATAACTTCACCAACTCCATTCAGATTGCTTCCAATCATGTTCCCCATGATTCTCCTTCAATCTCCTATCATTTTAAACAAGAAACCCGCGTGTCATTACCTTTCTCCAAGCGCAGTAGCTGTTATTTCATTTTTGAGCTTTTCTCGCTGAGAGAAGCACACTTCTGTCATTTCATGAATAACTTCACAAACTCCATTCAAACTGCTTCCAATCATGTTTCCCCATGATTCTCCTTCAATCTCCTATCATTTTAAACAAGAAAACCCGTGTCATTACCATTCTCCAAGCGCAGTAGCCTGTTATTTGCATTTTGAGCTTTTCTCGCTGAGAGAAGCACACTTCTGTCATTTCATGAATAACTTCCACAAACTCCATTCAACTGCTTCCAATCATGTTTCCCCATGATTCTCCTTCAATCTCCTATCATTTTAAACAAGAAACCCCGTGTCATTACCATTTTCCAAGCGCAGTAGCTGTTATTGATTTTGAGCTTTTCTCGCTGAGAGAAGCACACTTCTGTCATTTCATGAATAACTTCACAAACTCCATTCAAACTGCTTCCAATCATGTTTCCCCATGATTCTCCTTCAATCTCCTATCATTTTAAACAAGAAAGCCCCGTGTCATTACCATTCTCCAAGCGCAGTAGCTGTTTATTTGATTTTTGAGCTTTTCTCGCTGAGAGAAGCACACTTTTGTCATTTCATGAATAACTTAACAAACTCCATTCAAACTGCTTCCAATCATGTTTCCCCATGATTCTCCTTCAATCTCCTATCATTTTAAACAAGAAAACCCCGTGTCATTACCATTCTCCAAGCGCAGTAGCTGTTTATTTCAGTTTTGAGCTTTTCTCGCTGAGAGAAGCACACTTTGTCATTTCATGAATAACTTCACAAACTCCATTCAAACTGCTTCCAATCATGTTTCCCCATGATTCTCCTTCAATCTCCTATCATTTTCAACAAGAAAACCGCGTGTCATTACCATTCTCCAAGCGCAGTAGCTGTTATTTGATTTTTGAGCTTTTCTCGCTGAGAGAAGCACACTTCTGTCATTTCATGAATAACTTCACAAACTCCATTCAAACTGCTTCCAATCATGTTTCCCCATGATTCTCCTTCAATCTCCTATCATTTTAAACAAGAAAACCCCGTGTCATTACCATTCTCCAAGCGCAGTAGCTGTTTATTTGATTTTTGAGCTTTTCTCGCTGAGAGAAGCACACTTTTGTCATTTCATGAATAACTTCACAAACTCCATTCAAACTGCTTCCAATCATGTTTCCCCATGATTCTCCTTCAATCTCCTATCATTTTAAACAAGAAAACCGCGTGTCATTACCATTCTCCAAGCGCAGTAGCTGTTATTTCGATTTTGAGCTTTTCTCGCTGAGAGAAGCACTTTTCTGTCATTTCATGAATAACTTCACAAACTCCATTCAAACTGCTTCCAATCATGTTTCCCCATGATTCTCCTTCAATCTCCTATCATTTTAAACAAGAAAACCGCGTGTCATTACCATTCTCCAAGCGCAGTAGCTGTTATTTCATTTTTGAGCTTTTCTCGCTGAGAGAAGCACACTTTTGTCATTTCATGAATAACTTCACAAACTCCATTCAAACTGCTTCCAATCATGTTTCCCCATGATTCTCCTTCAATCTCCTATCATTTTAAACAAGAAAACCGCGTGTCATTACCATTCTCCAAGCGCAGTAGCTGTTTATTTGATTTTTGAGCTTTTCTCGCTGAGAGAAGCACACTTTTGTCATTTCATGAATAACTTCACAAACTCCATTCAACTGCTTCCAATCATGTTTCCCCATGATTCTCCTTCAATCTCCTATCATTTTAAACAAGAAAACCGCGTGTCATTACCATTCTCCAAGCGCTGTGCCTGTTATTTCAGTTTTGAGCTTTTCTCGCTGAGAGAAGCACACTTTTGTCATTTCATGAATAACTTCACAAACTCCATTCAAACTGCTTCCAATCATGTTTCCCCATGATTCTCCTTCAATCTCCTATCATTTTAAACAAGAAAACCGCGTGTCATTACCATTCTCCAAGCGCAGTAGCTGTTATTTGAGTTTTGAGCTTTTCTCGCTGAGAGAAGCACACTTTTGTCATTTCATGAATAACTTCCAAAACTCCATTCAAACTGCTTCCAATCATGTTTCCCCATGATTCTCCTTCAATCTCCTATCATTTTAAACAAGAAAACCCCGTGTCATTACCGTTTTCCAAGCGCTGTACCTGTTATTTCAGTTTTGAGCTTTTCTCGCTGAGAGAAGCACACTTTTGTCATTTCATGAATAACTTCACAAACTCCATTCAAACTGCTTCCAATCATGTTTCCCCATGATTCTCCTTCAATCTCCTATCATTTTAAACAAGAAAACCCGTGTCATTACCATTCTCCAAGCGCAGTAGCTGTTTATTTGATTTTTGAGCTTTTCTCGCTGAGAGAAGCACACTTTCTGTCATTTCATGAATAACTTCACAAACTCCATTCAAACTGCTTCCAATCATGTTTCCCCATGATTCTCCTTCAATCTCCTATCATTTTAAACAAGAAAACCGCGTGTCATTACCATTCTCCAAGCGCTAGTAGCTGTTATTTCATTTTTGAGCTTTTCTCGCTGAGAGAAGCACACTTTCTGTCATTTCATGAATAACTTCACAAACTCCATTCAAACTGCTTCCAATCATGTTTCCCCATGATTCTCCTTCAATCTCCTATCATTTTAAACAAGAAAACCGCGTGTCATTACCATTCTCCAAGCGCAGTAGCTGTTTATTTGATTTTTGAGCTTTTCTCGCTGAGAGAAGCACACTTTGTCATTTCATGAATAACTTCACAAACTCCATTCAAACTGCTTCCAATCATGTTTCCCCATGATTCTCCTTCAATCTCCTATCATTTTAAACAAGAAAACCGCGTGTCATTACCATTCTCCAAGCGCTGTAGCTGTTATTTCATTTTTGAGCTTTTCTCGCTGAGAGAAGCACACTTTAGTCATTTCATGAATAACTTCACAAACTCCATTCAAACTGCTTCCAATCATGTTTCCCCATGATTCTCCTTCAATCTCCTATCATTTTAAACAAGAAAACCGCGTGTCATTACCATTCTCCAAGCGCATGTAGCTGTTATTTCAGTTTTGAGCTTTTCTCGCTGAGAGAAGCACACTTTCGTCATTTCATGAATAACTTCACAAACTCCATTCAAACTGCTTCCAATCATGTTTCCCCATGATTCTCCTTCAATCTCCTATCATTTTAAACAAGAAAACCGCGTGTCATTACCATTCTCCAAGCGCAGTAGCTGTTATTTCAGTTTTGAGCTTTTCTCGCTGAGAGAAGCACACTTTTGTCATTTCATGAATAACTTCACAAACTCCATTCAAACTGCTTCCAATCATGTTTCCCCATGATTCTCCTTCAATCTCCTATCATTTTAAACAAGAAAACCGCGTGTCATTACCATTCTCCAAGCGCAGTAGCTGTTATTTCAGTTTTGAGCTTTTCTCGCTGAGAGAAGCACACTTTTGTCATTTCATGAATAACTTCACAAACTCCATTCAAACTGCTTCCAATCATGTTTCCCCATGATTCTCCTTCAATCTCCTATCATTTTAAACAAGAAAACCGCGTGTCATTACCATTCTCCAAGCGCTGTAGCCTGTTATTTCAGTTTTGAGCTTTTCTCGCTGAGAGAAGCACACTTTCATCATTTCATGAATAACTTCACAAACTCCATTCAAACTGCTTCCAATCATGTTTCCCCATGATTCTCCTTCAATCTCCTATCATTTTAAACAAGAAAACCGCGTGTCATTACCATTCTCCAAGCGCTGTACCTGTTATTTCAGTTTTGAGCTTTTCTCGCTGAGAGAAGCACACTTTCATCATTTCATGAATAACTTCACAAACTCCATTCAAACTGCTTCCAATCATGTTTCCCCATGATTCTCCTTCAATCTCCTATCATTTTCAACAAGAAAACCGCGTGTCATTACCATTCTCCAAGCGGTAGTAGCTGTTATTTCATTTTTGAGCTTTTCTCGCTGAGAGAAGCACACTTTCATCATTTCATGAATAACTTCACAAACTCCATTCAAACTGCTTCCAATCATGTTTCCCCATGATTCTCCTTCAATCTCCTATCATTTTAAACAAGAAAACCGCGTGTCATTACCATTCTCCAAGCGCTGTGCCTGTTATTTCAGTTTTGAGCTTTTCTCGCTGAGAGAAGCACGCTTTGTGTCATTTCATGAATAACTTCACAAACTCCATTCAAACTGCTTCCAATCATGTTTCCCCATGATTCTCCTTCAATCTCCTATCATTTTAAACAAGAAAACCGCGTGTCATTACCATTCTCCAAGCGCAGTAGCCTGTTATTTCAGTTTTGAGCTTTTCTCGCTGAGAGAAGCACACTTTCGTCATTTCATGAATAACTTCACAAACTCCATTCAAACTGCTTCCAATCATGTTTCCCCATGATTCTCCTTCAATCTCCTATCATTTTAAACAAGAAAACCGCGTGTCATTACCATTCTCCAAGCGCTAGTAGCTGTTATTTCGATTTTTGAGCTTTTCTCGCTGAGAGAAGCACACTTTTGTCATTTCATGAATAACTTCACAAACTCCATTCAAACTGCTTCCAATCATGTTTCCCCATGATTCTCCTTCAATCTCCTATCATTTTAAACAAGAAAACCGCGTGTCATTACCATTCTCCAAGCGCTGTAGCTGTTATTTCAGTTTTGAGCTTTTCTCGCTGAGAGAAGCACACTTTCATCATTTCATGAATAACTTCACAAACTCCATTCAAACTGCTTCCAATCATGTTTCCCCATGATTCTCCTTCAATCTCCTATCATTTTAAACAAGAAAACCGCGTGTCATTACCATTCTCCAAGCGCTGTAGCTGTTATTTCAGTTTTGAGCTTTTCTCGCTGAGAGAAGCACACTTTCATCATTTCATGAATAACTTCACAAACTCCATTCAAACTGCTTCCAATCATGTTTCCCCATGATTCTCCTTCAATCTCCTATCATTTTAAACAAGAAAACCGCGTGTCATTACCATTTCTCCAAGCGCTGTAGCCTGTTATTTCAGTTTTGAGCTTTTCTCGCTGAGAGAAGCACACTTTCGTCATTTCATGAATAACTTCACAAACTCCATTCAAACTGCTTCCAATCATGTTTCCCCATGATTCTCCTTCAATCTCCTATCATTTTAAACAAGAAAACCGCGTGTCATTACCATTCTCCAAGCGCTGTACCTGTTATTTCAGTTTTGAGCTTTTCTCGCTGAGAGAAGCACACTTTCATCATTTCATGAATAACTTCACAAACTCCATTCAAACTGCTTCCAATCATGTTTCCCCATGATTCTCCTTCAATCTCCTATCATTTTAAACAAGAAACCGCGTGTCATTACCATTCTCCAAGCGCTGTAGCCTGTTATTTCAGTTTTGAGCTTTTCTCGCTGAGAGAATCACACTTTCATCATTTCATGAATAACTTCACAAACTCCATTCAAACTGCTTCCAATCATGTTTCCCCATGATTCTCCTTCAATCTCCTATCATTTTAAACAAGAAAACCGCGTGTCATTACCATTCTCCAAGCGCTGTAGCCTGTTATTTCAGTTTTGAGCTTTTCTCGCTGAGAGAAGCACACTTTCATCATTTCATGAATAACTTCACAAACTCCATTCAAACTGCTTCCAATCATGTTTCCCCATGATTCTCCTTCAATCTCCTATCATTTTAAACAAGAAAACCGCGTGTCATTACCATTCTCCAAGCGCTGGTCCTGTTATTTGAGTTTTGAGCTTTTCTCGCTGAGAGAAGCACACTTTCATCATTTCATGAATAACTTCACAAACTCCATTCAAACTGCTTCCAATCATGTTTCCCCATGATTCTCCTTCAATCTCCTATCATTTTAAACAAGAAAACCGCGTGTCATTACCAGTTCTCCAAGCGCTGTACCTGTTATTTCAGTTTTGAGCTTTTCTCGCTGAGAGAAGCACACTTTCATCATTTCATGAATAACTTCACAAACTCCATTCAAACTGCTTCCAATCATGTTTCCCCATGATTCTCCTTCAATCTCCTATCATTTTAAACAAGAAAACCGCGTGTCATTACCATTCTCCAAGCGCTGAGCCTGTTATTTCAGTTTTGAGCTTTTCTCGCTGAGAGAAGCACACTTTCATCATTTCATGAATAACTTCACAAACTCCATTCAAACTGCTTCCAATCATGTTTCCCCATGATTCTCCTTCAATCTCCTATCATTTTAAACAAGAAACCGCGTGTCATTACCATTCTCCAAGCGCTGTAGCCTGTTATTTCAGTTTTGAGCTTTTCTCGCTGAGAGAAGCACACTTTCATCATTTCATGAATAACTTCACAAACTCCATTCAAACTGCTTCCAATCATGTTTCCCCATGATTCTCCTTCAATCTCCTATCATTTTAAACAAGAAAACCGCGTGTCATTACCATTCTCCAAGCGCTGTACCTGTTATTTCAGTTTTGAGCTTTTCTCGCTGAGAGAAGCACACTTTCGTCATTTCATGAATAACTTCACAAACTCCATTCAAACTGCTTCCAATCATGTTTCCCCATGATTCTCCTTCAATCTCCTATCATTTTAAACAAGAAAACCGCGTGTCATTACCATTCTCCAAGCGCTGTAGCTGTTTTTTCGATTTTTGAGCTTTTCTCGCTGAGAGAAGCACACTTTCATCATTTCATGAATAACTTCACAAACTCCATTCAAACTGCTTCCAATCATGTTTCCCCATGATTCTCCTTCAATCTCCTATCATTTTAAACAAGAAAACCGCGTGTCATTACCATTCTCCAAGCGCTGTGCCTGTTATTTCAGTTTTGAGCTTTTCTCGCTGAGAGAAGCACACTTTTGTCATTTCATGAATAACTTCACAAACTCCATTCAAACTGCTTCCAATCATGTTTCCCCATGATTCTCCTTCAATCTCCTATCATTTTAAACAAGAAAACCGCGTGTCATTACCATTCTCCAAGCGCTGTAGCTGTTATTTCAGTTTTGAGCTTTTCTCGCTGAGAGAAGCACACTTTCATCATTTCATGAATAACTTCACAAACTCCATTCAAACTGCTTCCAATCATGTTTCCCCATGATTCTCCTTCAATCTCCTATCATTTTAAACAAGAAAACCGCGTGTCATTACCATTCTCCAAGCGCTGTAGCTGTTATTTCAGTTTTGAGCTTTTCTCGCTGAGAGAAGCACACTTTTTGTCATTTCATGAATAACTTCACAAACTCCATTCAAACTGCTTCCAATCATGTTTCCCCATGATTCTCCTTCAATCTCCTATCATTTTAAACAAGAAAACCGCGTGTCATTACCATTCTCCAAGCGCAGTAGCTGTTATTTCAGTTTTGAGCTTTTCTCGCTGAGAGAAGCACACTTTCATCATTTCATGAATAACTTCACAAACTCCATTCAAACTGCTTCCAATCATGTTTCCCCATGATTCTCCTTCAATCTCCTATCATTTTAAACAAGAAAACCGCGTGTCATTACCTTTCTCCAAGCGCTGTACCTGTTATTTCAGTTTTGAGCTTTTCTCGCTGAGAGAAGCACACTTTCATCATTTCATGAATAACTTCACAAACTCCATTCAAACTGCTTCCAATCATGTTTCCCCATGATTCTCCTTCAATCTCCTATCATTTTAAACAAGAAAACCGCGTGTCATTACCATTCTCCAAGCGCTGTACCTGTTATTTCAGTTTTGAGCTTTTCTCGCTGAGAGAAGCACACTTTCATCATTTCATGAATAACTTCACAAACTCCATTCAAACTGCTTCCAATCATGTTTCCCCATGATTCTCCTTCAATCTCCTATCATTTTAAACAAGAAAACCGCGTGTCATTACCATTCTCCAAGCGCTGTACCTGTTATTTCAGTTTTGAGCTTTTCTCGCTGAGAGAAGCACACTTTCATCATTTCATGAATAACTTCACAAACTCCATTCAAACTGCTTCCAATCATGTTTCCCCATGATTCTCCTTCAATCTCCTATCAGTTTAAACAAGAAAACCGCGTGTCATTACCATTCTCCAAGCGCTGTAGCCTTTTATTTCAGTTTTGAGCTTTTCTCGCTGAGAGAAGCACACTTTCATCATTTCATGAATAACTTCACAAACTCCATTCAAACTGCTTCCAATCATGTTTCCCCATGATTCTCCTTCAATCTCCTATCAGTTTAAACAAGAAAACCGCGTGTCATTACCATTCTCCAAGCGCTGTACCTGTTATTTCAGTTTTGAGCTTTTCTCGCTGAGAGAAGCACACTTTCATCATTTCATGAATAACTTCACAAACTCCATTCAAACTGCTTCCAATCATGTTTCCCCATGATTCTCCTTCAATCTCCTATCATTTTAAACAAGAAAACCGCGTGTCATTACCATTCTCCAAGCGCTGTAGCTGTTATTTCAGTTTTTGAGCTTTTCTCGCTGAGAGAAGCACACTTAACTTCACAAACTCCATTCAAACTGCTTCCAATCATGTTTCCCCATGATTCTCCTTCAATCTCCTATCATTTTAAACAAGAAAACCGCGTGTCATTACCATTCTCCAAGCGCAGTAGCTGTTTATTTGATTTTTGAGCTTTTCTCGCTGAGAGAAGCACACTTTCTGTCATTTCATGAATAACTTCACAAACTCCATTCAAACTGCTTCCAATCATGTTTCCCCATGATTCTCCTTCAATCTCCTATCATTTTAAACAAGAAAACCGCGTGTCATTACCATTCTCCAAGCGCAGTAGCTGTTTATTTGATTTTTGAGCTTTTCTCGCTGAGAGAAGCACACTTTCTGTCATTTCATGAATAACTTCACAAACTCCATTCAAACTGCTTCCAATCATGTTTCCCCATGATTCTCCTTCAATCTCCTATCATTTTAAACAAGAAAACCGCGTGTCATTACCATTCTCCAAGCGCTGTACCTGTTATTTCAGTTTTGAGCTTTTCTCGCTGAGAGAAGCACACTTTCATCATTTCATGAATAACTTCACAAACTCCATTCAAACTGCTTCCAATCATGTTTCCCCATGATTCTCCTTCAATCTCCTATCATTTTAAACAAGAAAACCGCGTGTCATTACCATTCTCCAAGCGCAGTAGCTGTTATTTCATTTTTGAGCTTTTCTCGCTGAGAGAAGCACACTTTCGTCATTTCATGAATAACTTCACAAACTCCATTCAAACTGCTTCCAATCATGTTTCCCCATGATTCTCCTTCAATCTCCTATCATTTTAAACAAGAAAACCGCGTGTCATTACCATTCTCCAAGCGCAGTAGCTGTTATTTCATTTTTGAGCTTTTCTCGCTGAGAGAAGCACACTTTCATCATTTCATGAATAACTTCACAAACTCCATTCAAACTGCTTCCAATCATGTTTCCCCATGATTCTCCTTCAATCTCCTATCATTTTAAACAAGAAAACCGCGTGTCATTACCATTCTCCAAGCGCAGTAGCTGTTTATTTGATTTTTGAGCTTTTCTCGCTGAGAGAAGCACACTTTCGTCATTTCATGAATAACTTCACAAACTCCATTCAAACTGCTTCCAATCATGTTTCCCCATGATTCTCCTTCAATCTCCTATCATTTTAAACAAGAAAACCGCGTGTCATTACCATTCTCCAAGCGCTGAGCCTGTTATTTCAGTTTTGAGCTTTTCTCGCTGAGAGAAGCACACTTTCATCATTTCATGAATAACTTCACAAACTCCATTCAAACTGCTTCCAATCATGTTTCCCCATGATTCTCCTTCAATCTCCTATCATTTTAAACAAGAAAACCGCGTGTCATTACCATTCTCCAAGCGCTGTAGCTGTTATTTCAGTTTTGAGCTTTTCTCGCTGAGAGAAGCACACTTTTTGTCATTTCATGAATAACTTCACAAACTCCATTCAAACTGCTTCCAATCATGTTTCCCCATGATTCTCCTTCAATCTCCTATCATTTTAAACAAGAAAACCGCGTGTCATTACCATTCTCCAAGCGCAGTAGCTGTTATTTCAGTTTTGAGCTTTTCTCGCTGAGAGAAGCACACTTTGTCATTTCATGAATAACTTCACAAACTCCATTCAAACTGCTTCCAATCATGTTTCCCCATGATTCTCCTTCAATCTCCTATCATTTTAAACAAGAAAACCGCGTGTCATTACCATTCTCCAAGCGCTGTAGCTGTTATTTCATTTTTGAGCTTTTCTCGCTGAGAGAAGCACACTTTCATCATTTCATGAATAACTTCACAAACTCCATTCAAACTGCTTCCAATCATGTTTCCCCATGATTCTCCTTCAATCTCCTATCATTTTAAACAAGAAAACCGCGTGTCATTACCATTCTCCAAGCGCTGTAGCCTGTTATTTCAGTTTTGAGCTTTTCTCGCTGAGAGAAGCACACTTTCATCATTTCATGAATAACTTCACAAACTCCATTCAAACTGCTTCCAATCATGTTTCCCCATGATTCTCCTTCAATCTCCTATCATTTTAAACAAGAAAACCGCGTGTCATTACCATTCTCCAAGCGCAGTAGCTGTTATTTGATTTTTGAGCTTTTCTCGCTGAGAGAAGCACACTTTTGTCATTTCATGAATAACTTCACAAACTCCATTCAAACTGCTTCCAATCATGTTTCCCCATGATTCTCCTTCAATCTCCTATCATTTTAAACAAGAAAACCGCGTGTCATTACCATTCTCCAAGCGCTGTACCTCTTATTTCAGTTTTGAGCTTTTCTCGCTGAGAGAAGCACACTTTTTGTCATTTCATGAATAACTTCACAAACTCCATTCAAACTGCTTCCAATCATGTTTCCCCATGATTCTCCTTCAATCTCCTATCATTTTAAACAAGAAAACCGCGTGTCATTACCATTTTCCAAGCGCTGTACCTGTTATTTCAGTTTTGAGCTTTTCTCGCTGAGAGAAGCACACTTTCATCATTTCATGAATAACTTCACAAACTCCATTCAAACTGCTTCCAATCATGTTTCCCCATGATTCTCCTTCAATCTCCTATCATTTTAAACAAGAAAACCGCGTGTCATTACCATTCTCCAAGCGCAGTAGCTGTTATTTGATTTTTGAGCTTTTCTCGCTGAGAGAAGCACACTTTCATCATTTCATGAATAACTTCACAAACTCCATTCAAACTGCTTCCAATCATGTTTCCCCATGATTCTCCTTCAATCTCCTATCATTTTAAACAAGAAAACCGCGTGTCATTACCATTCTCCAAGCGCTAGTAGCTGTTATTTCAGTTTTGAGCTTTTCTCGCTGAGAGAAGCACACTTTCATCATTTCATGAATAACTTCACAAACTCCATTCAAACTGCTTCCAATCATGTTTCCCCATGATTCTCCTTCAATCTCCTATCATTTTAAACAAGAAAACCGCGTGTCATTACCATTCTCCAAGCGCTGTAGCTGTTATTTCAGTTTTGAGCTTTTCTCGCTGAGAGAAGCACATTTCTGTCATTTCATGAATAACTTCACAAACTCCATTCAAACTGCTTCCAATCATGTTTCCCCATGATTCTCCTTCAATCTCCTATCATTTTAAACAAGAAAACCGCGTGTCATTACCATTCTCCAAGCGCTGTAGCCTGTTATTTCAGTTTTGAGCTTTTCTCGCTGAGAGAAGCACACTTTCATCATTTCATGAATAACTTCACAAACTCCATTCAAACTGCTTCCAATCATGTTTCCCCATGATTCTCCTTCAATCTCCTATCATTTTAAACAAGAAAACCGCGTGTCATTACCATTCTCCAAGCGCAGTAGCTGTTTATTTGATTTTTGAGCTTTTCTCGCTGAGAGAAGCACACTTTTGTCATTTCATGAATAACTTCACAAACTCCATTCAAACTGCTTCCAATCATGTTTCCCCATGATTCTCCTTCAATCTCCTATCATTTTAAACAAGAAAACCGCGTGTCATTACCATTCTCCAAGCGCTGTACCTGTTATTTCAGTTTTGAGCTTTTCTCGCTGAGAGAAGCACACTTTCATCATTTCATGAATAACTTCACAAACTCCATTCAAACTGCTTCCAATCATGTTTCCCCATGATTCTCCTTCAATCTCCTATCATTTTAAACAAGAAAACCGCGTGTCATTACCATTCTCCAAGCGCTGTGCCTGTTATTTCAGTTTTGAGCTTTTCTCGCTGAGAGAAGCACACTTTCATCATTTCATGAATAACTTCACAAACTCCATTCAAACTGCTTCCAATCATGTTTCCCCATGATTCTCCTTCAATCTCCTATCATTTTAAACAAGAAAACCGCGTGTCATTACCATTCTCCAAGCGCAGTAGCTGTTTATTTGAGTTTTGAGCTTTTCTCGCTGAGAGAAGCACACTTTCGTCATTTCATGAATAACTTCACAAACTCCATTCAAACTGCTTCCAATCATGTTTCCCCATGATTCTCCTTCAATCTCCTATCATTTTAAACAAGAAAACCGCGTGTCATTACCATTCTCCAAGCGCAGTGCCTGTTATTTCAGTTTTGAGCTTTTCTCGCTGAGAGAAGCACACTTTCATCATTTCATGAATAACTTCACAAACTCCATTCAAACTGCTTCCAATCATGTTTCCCCATGATTCTCCTTCAATCTCCTATCATTTTAAACAAGAAAACCGCGTGTCATTACCATTCTCCAAGCGCTGTACCTGTTTATTTGATTTTTGAGCTTTTCTCGCTGAGAGAAGCACACTTTTGTCATTTCATGAATAACTTCACAAACTCCATTCAAACTGCTTCCAATCATGTTTCCCCATGATTCTCCTTCAATCTCCTATCATTTTAAACAAGAAAACCGCGTGTCATTACCATTCTCCAAGCGCTGTACCTGTTATTTCAGTTTTGAGCTTTTCTCGCTGAGAGAAGCACACTTTCATCATTTCATGAATAACTTCACAAACTCCATTCAAACTGCTTCCAATCATGTTTCCCCATGATTCTCCTTCAATCTCCTATCATTTTAAACAAGAAAACCGCGTGTCATTACCATTCTCCAAGCGCAGTAGCTGTTATTTGAGTTTTGAGCTTTTCTCGCTGAGAGAAGCACACTTTCATCATTTCATGAATAACTTCACAAACTCCATTCAAACTGCTTCCAATCATGTTTCCCCATGATTCTCCTTCAATCTCCTATCATTTTAAACAAGAAAACCGCGTGTCATTACCATTTTCCAAGCGCTGTACCTGTTATTTAGTTTTGAGCTTTTCTCGCTGAGAGAAGCACACTTTCATCATTTCATGAATAACTTCACAAACTCCATTCAAACTGCTTCCAATCATGTTTCCCCATGATTCTCCTTCAATCTCCTATCATTTTAAACAAGAAAACCGCGTGTCATTACCGTTCTCCAAGCGCTGTACCTGTTATTTCAGTTTTGAGCTTTTCTCGCTGAGAGAAGCACACTTTTGTCATTTCATGAATAACTTCACAAACTCCATTCAAACTGCTTCCAATCATGTTTCCCCATGATTCTCCTTCAATCTCCTATCATTTTAAACAAGAAAACCGCGTGTCATTACCATTCTCCAAGCGCAGTAGCTGTTTATGTGATTTTTGAGCTTTTCTCGCTGAGAGAAGCACACTTTTGTCATTTCATGAATAACTTCACAAACTCCATTCAAACTGCTTCCAATCATGTTTCCCCATGATTCTCCTTCAATCTCCTATCATTTTAAACAAGAAAACCGCGTGTCATTACCGTTTTCCAAGCGCTGTACCTGTTATTTCAGTTTTGAGCTTTTCTCGCTGAGAGAAGCACACTTTCATCATTTCATGAATAACTTCACAAACTCCATTCAAACTGCTTCCAATCATGTTTCCCCATGATTCTCCTTCAATCTCCTATCATTTTAAACAAGAAAACCGCGTGTCATTACCATTCTCCAAGCGCAGTAGCTGTTTATGTGATTTTTTGAGCTTTTCTCGCTGAGAGAAGCACACTTTTGTCATTTCATGAATAACTTCACAAACTCCATTCAAACTGCTTCCAATCATGTTTCCCCATGATTCTCCTTCAATCTCCTATCATTTTAAACAAGAAACCTGTGTGTCATTACCGTTTTCCATGCGCAGTACCTTGTATTTAAGTTTTGAGTTTTTCTCGCTGAGAGAAGCACACTTTTGTCATTTCATGAATAACTTCACAAACTCCATTCAAACTGCTTCCAATCATGTTTCCCTATCAGTGGCGCAAAAAGCGCTACGCACTATATGCAATGCATAGGGGCGCCGCACAAGAGGGGGGTGCCAAAACGATGTGGGAAAATATTTCTGTAGTTGTATTTTCTGTATTTAACAGCTGTGCACATGACATGATCAATAACAGAGGCCCAGCGCTGATTAGGCGCCCTTGCGCTCCTTCACCTCCCCTCCTCTTGTTCCCGTTTAAGTTATGTCATAGAAGTCTTGTATGTTATAAGTCCATGAATAAGTGATCTGCACACATGAACATAGTAAATGTTGAGAGGCTGCGGATGGTGCAGTGTGTGTGTGTGTGTGTGTGTGTGTGTGCAGTGTTCTAGCTAGCGGTTGATCGCAAGGCGCCGCGCCGGTCTGAGGCGCCCTCTAGTCGGGCTGAGGATTTCACCACTTCACTCTCGGAGCTCTGCTGTCTCTGCATTTAGCAAACAGGAGCCCGCCCCGCGGACTCCGCACCGGCTAGATCGCTGCTTTTATCGCTGCTTGCTCCTGAATTATTTCACTGCAATTTACAATCTACCACAGCGCAGGGAAAGTTCACAATGTGCACGTTTGAGGTCCCTAAGGTCATGCGCGCACTTGATTTCACGGCTACAGAAATCAAAATGACAACCAGCATGAATGAGGAGAAGTAATTCAATTCAATTCAATTCAATTTTATTTATATAGCGCCAAATCACAAAAAACTGTCGCCTCAAGGCGCTTTGTATTGTGGGTAAAGACCCTACAATAATACAGAGAAAACCCAACAGTCAAAACGACCCCCTATGAGCAGCATTTGGCGACAGTGGAAAGGAAAAACTCCCTTTTAACAGGAAGAAACCTCCAGCAGAACCAGGCTCAGGGAGGGGCAGTTATCTGCCGCGACCGGTTGGGCTGAGGGGAGAGAAAGACATGCTGTGGAAGAGAGTCATCAATTAATGATTAAATGCAGAGTGGAGTATAAACAAAGTAAATAAGGTGAATGAGAAGAAACAGTGCATTATGTGAACCCCCCAGCAGACTAGGCCTATAGCAGTATAACTAAGGGATGGTTCAGGGTCACCTGATCCAGCCCTAACTATAAGCTTTATCATAAAGGAACGTTTTAAGCCTAATCTTAAAAATAGAGAGGGTGTCTGTCTCCTGAATCCAAGCTGGGAGCTGGTTCCACAGAAGAGGGGCCTGAAAGCTGAAGACTCTGCCTCCCATTCTACTCTTAAGTATCCTAGGAACCACAAGTAAGCCAGCAGTCTGAGAGCGAAGTGCTCTGTTGGGGTGATATGGTACTATGAGGTCTTTGAGATAAGATGGGGCCTGATTATTCAAGACCTTGTAGGTGAGGAGAAGAATTTTAAATTCTATTCTAGATTTAACAGGGAGCCAATGAAGAGAAGCCAATATGGGAGAAATCTGCTCTCTCTTTCTAGTCCCTGTCAGTACTCTAGCTGCAGCATTTTGGATCAGCTAAAGGCTTTTCAGGGAGCTTTTAGGACAGCCTGATAATAACGAATTACAGTAGTCCAGCCTAGAAGTAATAAATGCATGAATTAGCTTTTCAGCATCACTCTAAGAAAGGATGTTTCTAATTTTAGAAATATTGCGCAAATGCAAAAAAGCGGTCCTACATATTTGTTTATGTGTGCATTGAAGGACATATCCTGGTCAAAAATGACTCCAAGATGTCTCACAGTGTTACTGGAGGCCAAAGTAATGCCATCCAGAATAAGTATCTGGTGAGACACCATGTTTCTAAGATTTGTGGGGCCGAGAACAAGAATTTCAGTTTGATCTGAATTTAGAAGCAGGAAATTAGAGGTCATCCAGGCCTTAATATCTTTAAGACATTCCTGCAGTTTAACTAATTGATGTGTGTCATCTGGCTTCATTGATAGGTAAAGCTGAGTATCATCTGCATAACAATGAAAATTGATGCAGTGCTTTCTAATAATACTGCCTAAGGGAAGCATGTATAATGTAAATAAAATTGGTCCTAGCACAGAACCCTGTGGAACTCCATAATTAACCTTAGTGTGTGAAGAAGACTCCCCATTTACATGAACAAATTGGAGTCTATGAGATAAATATGATTCAAACCACTGCAGTGCAGTACCTTTTATACCTAGCAAGCTCTAATCTCTGTAATAAAATGTTCTGTAAGAAGAAGTAGGAAGAAAAACGAAGATCAAATGAAAATTTCAGGCATGATTTAACACGAGTGGATCATCGCTGACAAGTTTTTTCCACGCCTCCACTGTCTGTGCAGAGAATGTCAGCTGTTATTTTTTCCTTACATCAGCTGAAGCCACCCGAACAATCTGGTGGTAATCACACTACTGTGTTTTGGTTTGTGTGATTGTTTGGTGTCGTTTCCTTCACTTTCTATGAACTGACAGATTTCCTCAGGCAGCTCATCGCACCTGTGTAATAAGGCACATCACCAAATTCAGAAGCTATTTACTCCAGAAAAGACTGAAACTGCTGTAATTTAAACCTTTGCCTCTTACAAAGTTCCCTGTCTGTGTTACGGTGTTTATGGTGCGTTCTGTCTTCAGGACTTTGCTGCGCAGCGTTTCCTGCTGTGTGACGCAGTGATGCACTGTCAGCTCACCTGTGCAGGTCTCCCTCTTCATCTTCTCCCCTATCTGTCCCACCAATCCGCTCTTTTCCCCGCAGCGCAAGTGAGGAAAAGAGACAGATGGTTTACCTTCAATGTCAGCGTTCAGATCTTTTGCCTCCCACCTGTTTAGAAAATCCCTGTTTTTCACTTTTCGTTTGGTCATTTTTGGGGAGTCAGGCAGCTTAAATGTCACTGTAAAAAGTGCTGACCGATGTTTTATCCGCTGATCACTGATCAATCGGCAACACGGAAAACGGGATAGCATACAGTTCTTAACCTGCCGGCAGCTGTTGCAGTGCATTGTGGGATTTGTAGTATAAGTGGTGGGAGCACATTTACCCGCGGGCTTTTAATAATAGCTGAATGAAATCATCATGCTGGCCGTATAAAATTAAATCGTGGGCCGGAAGTGGCCCGCAGGCCTTGAGTCTGACACACGTGATAGAGAAAAATTGCAGTATGGAATTTAAAATGTGCAGATGAATTGTTAGTATGAAAAATGATTTCTTATTCGATTACTTGATTAATTGATGGAATAATCGATACAATACTCGATTACTAAAATAATTGATAGTTGCAGCCCCACTTGTATTCAGAAAGCCATAGTCAAACATTAGTTTTCACCACCAGTGGAGCTGTGAAAGGCCTTCAAGAAAAATGACACCTCAAGAAATGTAACTACAGGTTCACAAAGACTGTGATTGGGCTTTAGATGTGCTTTCTGGTTACATGTGTAGGCCCCTTCACACAATTAAGAAGCAGGAGCAGCTTTTAGCGGTTAGTAACCGTTTGCTAATTAGCATTACCACGCCCGCCCCTGGGGAAGGAGGGGGGGTGGGGTGGGGGGGGGGGGGGGCGCCTAAAAATGCGTCCGCATACACCTCAGAAAGTATATAGCTGCGCCCCTGTTCCCCATGATTGTCCTTCAATCTCCTGTCATTTTAAACAAGAAAGCCGTGTGTCATTACCATTTTGCAAGCGCAGTACCTTTTATTTCAGTTTTGAGCTTTTCGCGCCGAGAGAAACATATAAACAATGAAACCAACCAGAAATTACCAGAAAAAGACAAATTCAAAACTGCAAAAACACAATAAACTAGGAACAGTACCCTTAAACAATACAAATATTAAAGTCTTTAAACTAAAAATGCTGGTTCATGAACCCAGGACCATGACAATAAGATCCAAGCAAAATATATATTAACTAGAAACACACTGAGGACAGTGACACAGGCTGACAGGTTGTTTACTCATACAGATATAGCCACAGAATAAATATCATACCAAGCCAGCTAGCGTTGGCTGACTATGTTTGGAGTTGGTTACCAACTATAATTGCTCATGGAAACATACCTTTGTCTTTTTTCTTCCTCTAATCTCCCTCCTCTCTCCCCCAGAGGGACAGGTCCTTTCTGTTGCATTTCAGTTTTATAGCTTTGTCCACAAATGACCATAACTGATGGACCATCAGGTCACCTGGAGCCTGCACAAACTACCTGAATGCATGCTGACACACACAGTCCGTCAACAAGTAGCCTCCTCATTAGTATTGTTACAATTCTATAAATCTGAAGAGGTGGGACAGTTTCTTCTTTCTTTTAGGCAGAGGTGGGAAGTAACGAAGTACAAATACTTCGTTACTGTACTTAAGTAGATTTTTCAGGTATCTGTACTTTACTCAAGTATTTATTTTTCTGACTACTTTTTACTTTTACTCCCTACATTTTTACACAAGTATCGGTACTTTCTACTTCTTACATTTTCAAACAGACTCGTTACTTTTTAACACGTCAGAGAGAAGTTTGCATTTCCGGTCAGTGCGCCGTCAAACATCAAACGATCTGAGCCTAAACGGAGGAATAATAACACACAAGAGACAATCGTACTGGCGTATCCTCCATCATCGGGGCTGATCTCGTACAAAGGGATTAAATACGCAAACCCATTTAATTAATGTATCATTTATAGCGCTATAATCTGGGGTTACAGCGGGCCGGACCGAGTCCGTAAGTTGCGCTGCGGCACATAAACAGCTTAGCTAGTGCTACTGAAGAGGAGCGAGCACGAAGGGAGTAACGTGTGGCAGGTAAATGCAGCGTTTCTAAATGCTCAACAAATATCAGCAAACACACAAAGTGTGTGCAGTTTGTTACACAGCTAGCTAAAAGAAGAGCTGCTGTATTTCAGGGAGAGCAAAGAGAGAGAAGTTCAGTCAGAGATGGAGAAAGAGGACAGGAGAGGAAGAAGAGAGGTTAGAATTAAAGGTAAGGACTGGAAAATAAACTGAAGTATGCTGACTTTGTGTAATTCAAAGATTCTATGAAATACTGCAGTTTAGGTTAGCTTGTTGTACTGTATTTACAGTAAAGCTCTGTGTTGGACTGGAGCACAGTGTTTGTGTTCATGGTCAGAGTTACAGGTTACATCAGTGCAGCAGAGATGAGTTTGAATCAAAGCTGCTGATGCTGAGATTCATTTACTGAATCCAACATTTCTACAGCCTGTATGCTGTCAGTGTAGGGGATGGAGATCAGCTCAGAGAGCTGTGAAATACTGGGTTACATCTTTGTGAGTTCACTTCATCCACACAGAGCAGTAAACCTCAGAGCAGCAGCAGCAGGTCAGCTGATCACAGCCTGCACACCAACATCATTTACTGCAGCTCACAATAGAAAGTTGTGATTCTTCTCCCCATGCAGAGCCACTACAGCTGATCTTAGGGTTCTTCCACCTTCTGAATCCCACTGTAACCCCTGAGTATCCTCATGTTGGTGTTTAGGTGGAGGCACAGTCACCCTCTACTATGGAGGACATGGAGAATAGAGCTGTGTTTAAATTCCCTTTCACAGTTTGTGTCCTACATAACAGTTTCAAGCTGAGTGCATTCATTAGGATTAAAATTTAGATTGGAGTAACGCTTGTATTCTCATGTAATATTATTTTATATTATTACAATAATATATAATGAGGTTCGGTTAGTTTTACACAAAAATAGCTTGTAGAAACATCCTCCAAAGAGCTACTTTTACTTTCTTACTTTGAGTACATTTCAGAGCCTGTACTTTTTTACTTTTACTTAAGTAGAGAAGTTGAACCAGTACTTCGACTTTTACTAAAGTATTTTTTAACATAAGTACTTGTACTTCTACTTAAGTACAGAATGTCAGTACTTTTGCCACCTCTGCTTTTAGGACACTGGCATGTTAAAAAAAAAAGACAAAAGTTTCATCACAAATGTGAGTGAGTTTAGGGAGGCCCTATGCAACCGCATATGTCACCTATGCCTCGGGCTGGCTCTGCCAGCGATCAAATAACAGGAAACCCCTATAACTAAAATCTGATTCCTTGGCTTTAATTTTTTATATCAGCCTACCTGAAAATTTAATACCTTCATCATATTTCTGTAAAGTCTAAGATATTTTAAGACATTTTGATAATCTGAGGTAATGAATGATTATGTCAGTGTACAAAAATTTAAGCAAAAACCATTTTAAATAATGGAGATTACAATCAATGACCAAAGGGTTTTTGTCATATTCAAGCAGCCCTGGCAGAGGGTCCTGCTGCTTGCTTTATTTCTTTTAACAGGAGGGTAGTAACTGATTTCATAGACCCATCTAATACATTAAAAACATAGCTAGAAAACTAATGTTACCAGCACTGTTTCACAGATGTGGCTGCTAGTTACTTCCTCCAAACCAGCAACATGTTTATTAGATCCCATTCCTACTAGACTGTTCAAAGAAGTCTTTCCAATTATTGATGCTTCAATCTTAAAAATGATCAATCAGTCTTTATTAGTTGGCTGTGTACCACAGACCTTCAAGGTGGCTGTAATTAAACCTCTACTTAAAAAGCCATCACTGACCCAGCTGCCTTAGCTAATTATAGGCCAATCTCCAACCTTCCTTTTCTCTCAAAGACTCTTGAAAGAGTAGTTGTAAAACAGCTAACTGATCATCTGCAGAGGAACGGTTTATTTGAAGAGTTCAGTCAGGTTTCAGAATTCATCACAGTACAGAAACAGCATTAGTGAAGGTTACAAATGATCTTCTTACAGCCTCTGACAGTGGACTCATCTCTGTTCTTGTCCTGTTGGACCTCAGTGCAGCTTTTGATACTGTTGACCATAACATTTTATTACAGAGATTAGAGCTTGCTATAGGTATAAAAGGTACTGCACTGCAGTGGTTTGAATCATATTTATCTCATAGACTCCAATTTGTTCATGTAAATGGGGAGTCTTCTTCACACACTAAGGTTAATTATGGAGTTCCACAGGGTTCTGTGCTAGGACCAATTTTATTTACATTATACATGCTTCCCTTAGGCAGTATTATTAGAAAGCACTGCATCAATTTTCATTGTTATGCAGATGATACTCAGCTTTACCTATCAATGAAGCCAGATGACACACATCAATTAGTCAAACTGCAGGAATGTCTTAAAGATATTAAGGCCTGGATGACCTCTAATTTCCTGCTTCTAAATTCAGATCAAACTGAAATTCTTGTTCTCGGCCCCACAAATCTTAGAAACATGGTGTCTAACCAGATACTTACTCTGGATGGCATTACTTTGGCCTCCAGTAACACCGTGAGACATCTTGGAGTCATTTTTGACCAGGATATGTCCTTCAATGCACATATTAAACAAATATGTAGGACCGCTTTTTTGCATTTGCACAATATTTCTAAAATTAGAAACATCCTTTCTCAGAGTGATGCTGAAAAGCTAATTCATGCATTTATTACTTCTAGGGTGGATTACTGTAATTCATTATTATCAGGCTGTCCTAAAAGCTCCCTGAAAAGTCTTCAGCTGATCCAAAATGCTGCAGCTAGAGTACTGACAGGGACTAGAAAGAGAGAGCAGATTTCTCCCATATTGGCTTCTCTTCATTGGCTCCCTGTTAAATCTAGAATAGAATTTAAAATTCTTCTCCTCACATACAAGGTCTTGAATAATCAGGCACCATCTTATCTCAAAGACCTCATAGTACCATATCACCCCAACAGAGCACTTCACTCTCAGACTGCTGGCTTACTTGTGGTTCCTCGGATACTTAAGAGGAGAATGGGAGGCAGAGCCTTCAGCTTTCAGGCGCCTCTTCTGTGGAACCAGCTTCCAGCTTGGATTCAGGAGACAGACACCCTCTCTATTTTTAAGATTAGGCTTAAAACTTTCCTTTATGATAAAGCTTATAGTTAGGGCTGGATCAGGTGACCCTGAACCATCCCTTAGTTATGCTGCTATAGGCCTAGTCTGCTGGGGGGTTCACATAATGCACTGTTTCTTCTCATTCACCTTATTTACTTTGTTTATACTCCACTCTGCATTTAATCAATTGATATTAATCTCTGGCTCTCTTCCACAGCATGTCTTTCTCTCCCCTCAGCCCAACCGGTCGCGGCAGATGACCCCCCCTCCCTGAGCCTGGATCTGCTGGAGGTTTCTTCCTGTTAAAAGGGAGTTTTTCCTTTCCACTGTCACCAAGTGCTGCTCATAGGGGGTCGTTTTTACTGTTGGGTTTTCTCTGTATTATTGTAGGGTCTTTACCCACAATACAAAGCGCCTTGAGGCGACTGTTTGTTGTGATTTGGCGCTATATAAATAAAATTGAATTGAATTGAATTAATAAATTGCTTAAGCTCAATAGGTTTAACAGAGCATACATTTATTTCATATACATTCCAGTACCTCAAAACTTCTAAATTCAAGCAATCATCTTTGATAAGCCTCACAGAAGAAAGACAGAGGTAACCAGAGGTTATAAAAAAAAAATTAAAAAAAAGTCATACAGTGCAGTGCAGTAAAATTTGCCCAAAAGGCATCTTGGCATAAACAGATGGTAACATTTTGTACACACTGGAAGTGATTTGCTCCTTGCGCAATACTTTGAAGCTACTACTACCTGATCACTTGCAGACATTCCAGTGTCAGGTTACTTAGGTAACCCTCTAAAGCATTTAGTAGCAGGTCATATATCAGTCAGTGGTATTCTTCACTCTCATTGCTTGCCCCTTCAGTTGCTCTTCTGAAATTTATCGCAGTTCTTCTCGCTTCACATTGCCAGCAGTTATTTCGCTTGTAGTCGCTTGAAGTTGCCCAACATTCACTTTCTATGATCTTTGGTCACCATGTCACTGCAAATTGCTTCCAGTATGTACACATCTTAAAGATATGTCTGCACTGGAAGCAATTTGCTTGTTGGACACCACTTTGAAGCTGGTCGCTTGTCAACATTTGTCCAGAATGTTAGCAAGTGACCAGTTGCCAGTAATCCTCTCATGTATTTACAACCAGGTCACATGTCTCAGCAGTATTCTTCACTATCACTGGTAGCTGCTTCAGGCACTCACCTGAAAGTTGAGAAAAGTATCTTGGGTTGCATCTACTTGGCATGACATTCACTTATTTTGCTCATATTTGTGAAATGTCATTCACTTTCTGTAGTCTCATGTCGCCATGACACAGTGAATTACTTCCAGTGTGTACATAGTTTTAGAAAAACAGCAGAACCTAATGTGAATTTCAGCAATGCAGCTGTTAGCTTTAAGTGATACAAACATTTTGTGTGACCATGTCTGTTTGTGTTCCATAAACTGTTAGTACTCTTAGTTCTTCCATGTGTAGCTGTAGTTGCTCATGGTGATGTGTGTAAGGGCCGTCTTTCCCAGGCTGGAGGGCTGCTGCAGCTGCTGGATGGAGGCTGGATGGAGACCACAAGAAGACAGTTCTTCTGACCCCTCACTAACCTGCAAACATGTGCACACACAGTTAACAGAGTAACTGCCAATTTGTTTCTACAAACATCTCTGTCCTTAACTGTACAATGCAAAATACAATGAATACACTCAGTGCCTCAGTTGGAAGGCACTCTCTACAAAACTCTAAGCTGTACATCTTTTTGAGTTAGATCCATCCTAACCAAGTCCACATAGTCCTGTTCAAGTCTTTTACCAAAGGTTTGTCTTAAAAAACATACAATTTAAAATTAGGTCTCGGGGTCGAAAGCAAAGGAAAAAGGTTTTAAGACAAACTGTAAAAATGGACAAAGAAGGGGCCTCTCTAACATGCAAAGGAAAGTTATTCCATAATTTAGGAGATACAATAAAGAAAGCCCTCTCCCCTGTGAGCTTCCTTCTGGATCTTGGCACTTCCAGGAGCAGCTGACCTGAGAGATTGAGAGTGTATGCAGGGATGAAGAAGCTCAGATAGGTAAAGCAGGGCAAGACTGAAAAGATTTAAAAACAAACATAAGAATTTTAAAATTGACCCTAAAATATATAGGCTGAACTGAGGCAGACAAGGGGGAGGCTTCAGATGGTAGTCAAGACAGCATAATCGTTGACTGCCCTCTCCCCTCCCTGACGGACATCTACACCCGCTGCCGCAGGAAAGCCAAAAACATCATCAAGGACAGCTCACACCCTGACTTTGAACTGTTTGACCTGCTGCCCTCTGGCAGGAGCTACAGGTGCATCAAAGCCAGAACAAACAGACTCCAGAACAGTTTCTTCACCAGAGCAACCACCACCCTGAACTCTCACACTCACCCACTCTAACTGTGCAATACCCACATCTCTGTGCAATATTATATTGTTCATACTGAACAATATCACTCCTATCTTATGTAATATCCAATATTCATTCACCAAGTGCAATACTCACCATCTTCATTATTATAATTATATACTTATTTTTTACAATGTATATATTTTTATACATTATTTTTTATTTTTTGTGGGATGCCACATGATGGAGAGCAGAGAGTAGATGATTCAAAACCCAGAATGTTCACAGAAAACGTTCTGCCAGGAAAGACCTAAACTGTATTACATATATAAAGTACAGTATTAACATAAAACATAAAAATAGACCACATCTGTGACAAAATTTAGTAAATTATACAGCATTAAGTGTCTAACCAGACTGTGTGAGGCAGACAGAAGTTTTTTGTGTAATGACATTTTTAAATGTAGACGTTGAAGCTGACCCTGGTTACGTGCTATTAAAAAGCTACAGGCTGCTCCCTGAGAAATAAAATTGACATTCAGTTGGCTTTAATCATATTCAGGCTAAAGCGCATACATACACTGAAACCGTTAACGTTATAGTTATAAATATATAAAAACATTATAGCAAATGAAAGCAGCTTCATGCCCTCTCTCTGCAAGTGTTACCTGTTGCTTGATGATGTTAATATTCAAAACAGCAGTAGGAGTATGGGTACAAAGAGCAGCTGAGAAGTTTCCTTTCTGTGCAGGCTGAAGTAAAGTTGTGATGGCAAGAAGAGAGGATGGGAGGACTGGTCCTGCAGTGTGACAAGTACAAGTTCCAACAGCACTGAGCTCATATGGCAAAAATAGTGAATACTCCTGGGCACAGTGTGAACTGATAAGTGATATGAGAGAAAGAAGTCTGCTCCTCCAGCTGTGTACCTGTGATCTCCAAACTGCTCATGTTTTGGTAGGAAGACCCCATCTGACTTCTTACATTCACACTACGGCCCTAGGAAAAAAAAAATAGAAACAAAAGCACACACAGTGGGATTTGTGCTTCTGAATTAAATGTGGCACATAAGAACATTATAATTGCAGGTTCTCTGAAACCCTAAGCTGTAACCTGATGTGCACTTCCTTAGAGGTAGAACTAAATGTTACACGAACACAGCCTGAAGTAGCTGTCACTAGGAGGAAACAAGTACAGTTGTTTCCTCCTATGCACTACTGCCTGCATATTGTCACCATTTTTTATTTGACTGGAAGACAATGGATCAGCTTGAAGAGAAAAACTCCACCACCAACTAGTGTTTTGGACGAAAGGCACACCACATACAAATATAAATGCTGGCAATGGCATTGACCACTTTCATAGGCTGGTTACATAGAGTACACAAAGAAGTATAAATAATGTATTAGATGGCTGCAGACAGAAATCTGTATGTATGTGTGTGAGTACCTTCAGCGTGTGCATTGTAGCTCCTCTAAATGCACTGGGAGCCAGCAGTGTTGGTGGTAAGCCTGCCTGGGAGCCAGATGAAGCAACCACACCCTTCCAATTGATGAAGAAGTTGATGAGAGTGAAAGTGTGAGGTCCTTCCACACATATCACAGACTCAGGTTTATGGTCCAAAGACACACTGGAACCCTCCTTCTGACTAGAGAAGAGGTCAAGGATGGGTTGTTAATAATATGAAGAAGGAAAAATGCATTCACAGTATATGTAAAAGACAGTAATGTGACAGTTGTTGCTAAAGAGGTCAGAGGATACAGTTGTATGATGTGGCTGTCTGGCTTCTTGATTTTGTCCTGGACTCCCATCTCCTTCAGCCAAGAAAAACTGCCATCTTCATCTCTGTTGTATACATCATGCTCTTCTCCATCAGCTGTCAAATAATTTGCAGCCTCGTTCAGCTCAGAGCACCTACATTTTAAGTGAAAAACACACACAGACATATATTATATCATATATAAATTAGGGCTGTCAAGGTTAACTCACTAATTCATTTTCTTCCGGACATCATGGTGGTGGACAAACAAAGGAAGGAGGTCATAGCGATAGACATCACAATAGCAAGTGACAGCGCAATACCAAGTGACCGCAACATTAAGGAGGAACACAAGAAGCTAGCTAGATCTATAGCTAGATAGGAGCGCTGAGCTCTAGAAAGCACAGACAATAAAAGAAAAAGAAAAAACTTACACCTCCTCTTGTTCCTTGTGCTCATCTTCTCGACTAATTGTCAGATTTTGTGGATCTTTGCTCTTCCTCTGTTCCTCCAGTAGAGGGAGACTGAACTCTATACCTACATGGGTAAACAACACCAGTGAAGACCATGGAATGATGATGCTTTAACATTGTCTCAGACCTCTGTTCATTCTAAACCGCATGCTAGAGGTTTGACATTGGATAATACATTCAGCTACAATTCTTTAGTGGACCTTTTACTGGTCAGCCATGATATAAAGAATACACTACAGGAAAAGATAAGCTTTTTCATGTACTGGTCAGATTTTGCTACCACTATGTTACACTATGTCACAAATTTATTTTACATCACTTTGACTATTAGACATTTACACAAATGGAGTATATTCCTCAAAGAAAATGCCGTTTTTATTAATAAAAATTGAGACAACTTGCAATATAAAAACTGTTTCACTCATGTAGTTGGCTGTCTATTCAAATTTTAACGTTGATGCAGTAGTGCAACAGTTGCAGCAAATTTGATGATGTGCAGTGATTTTCCAGCTCATGAATAAAACACAGGGAGAAGCAATAAAAATGACTTCCTTAGTACAATGTAGATTTAACATAAGATTTAAAGAAAACTGAATGCATAAATTTACATTTCAGAGATAAAAACAAAAAATGTCTAATTTCAGCTCTCACCTTCAGCCTTCATTGCCTCTCTTAATCCCCTGGTTGTAGGAGAAATTAAAGCCGTGATGCTGCTGGATCCGAGACCTGCTGCCCGGAACAGCACTGTGAACTGACACAGCAGAGCAGATCAGCTATGCTGAGCACAGTAATGCTGAGCACAGGTAGAGATTGCACCATAGTAACACTTACCTGATAAGAGCAAAGGTAGAAGTATGGACACAGTCTGGACTTTAATAGAGTGTAGAGAGATGACAGACTGATGGACCTGAACAATATAAAGGAACACAGGAAGTACTGTGGTAATAAGGCCATTGCAATATATAGAACCTAAAATGTTACACACCAGCAAATGAGTCACCAGCTGTTTTACAGCATAGACAGCATTAGATGTATGAGTTCTAATACAAACAGACTCCCAGCATAAACCCGTTGTTATAGTAGTGGTGTGTTGTGGACCATGTTGTTGGACAATTACACATTTTTTGTAGTTTTGCCTCTATAAACCACTACTGTGGATTTTAAATTAAGTTAATCAAGACACAAACATACTTTCAGGGTTAATGCAAGGGGTCTTAAGTGCTTAAAAAGAAGGCAAGTGGACTTCATTTTTGGTTTGTGATGACATTTAATCTCTCAATTGCTGCTTTTATGTGTTTCTCTGCACTTTGTTCTCATCACTAACTGCATCAGATCTGACTTAGCTATTGAAGAATACCCAATTTCCCTTATGCCCTCCTCATTTTGCACCCTCTGGAAACCTTTGTGGCAAAAATGTACACACACCAAAAAACTGCTACTAAATCAGCATACATCTTTTTTTTTTCTTTTTGTTTTTCAAAACTCAAAACTACCAAGAAATAAATATTTTTTAGGATTAATGATTAATAACACTTTAAATGAGAGTTTCATCGTTTGAATTATTGCAAATTAAAAAAAAATTAGTTTTCCATATAGTAAATAATAGATTTGGCATTGGTGGTGGTTAGAGTCTTGGACATGTCAAAGTAATCTTTGACAACAAAATTGGTTTGATTGCACCATTATAGTTTATTTAGTACCAGATACTCCCTCTGGACACCTTCATGGCCAAAAATGCCCCACTGACTTCCACTGAAACTCACTGTTTTTTTTTTTTTTAATCTCACAAAATCATGTATTTTTGAAGAAAAGTAGTGATATTTGAGATTTTTACTGTATTCCAGCAGATTCAACCCTTTTTCCATTATAGGTCAATAAATCAAATTCTTGTAATTTTGCCACTTATATTATGGAGCCATGTGACTACCAGGGGATCCCAATAGCGTGCATGTGTATGTGTGTTTGCGTGTGTGGGTATATGTGCAGTTTAGTTCAGTTCATTTCCAGCTGCAGACCAGCAGATCCTACAGCATGTGACCTGATGCTCTCTATGTTACAGTTTGTTCAGGTTTTAGAAGACTTCTTTCTTTACATATGAAAAACCACCACACACATTTGGTTCTGGTAAGGCTGGTGGCAGCAGTGGCATTATCAGTGGTTTCTGGGAGGCGAGCAACAGTTGTCTGTAACTCCACCACCATGGCCGCAGCAGCTATTTGCTGCTCAGAAAGAGGACATTTCTTATATATGAGTGTGGTGTAGGACATGTATGAGGACAAGACAGTGGTGAGGTGTGTGTGGTAGAAGTGGGTTCAAGACAGGTGTGGGATTACAGGGATGGACTCTGAGCCCCGTCTTTTTTACACTGATGATGGAGGTTAGGCAGGAGTCTTCATGGAGTATGATGTCCGCAGACTACATTGTGATCTGTAGTGAGCATAGGGAGCAGATAAAAGAGAATCTGGAAAGCTGGGATATGTACTGGAGAGAAGAGGATGAAAGTTAGTAGAAGCAAAATAGAATTAATGTGTGAATAAGGAGGAGACAGGTGAAAATGTGAAGTTAAAAGAAGTAGAAACTGTGAAAATGGATGATTTTAAATATCTGGGGCTCAACCATCAACTCCAACAGTGTGCACAAGAGAGGTGAAGAAGAGTCCAAGCAGGTTAGGATGGCTAGAGACAAGGGTCAGGGCTGAATTGTGACAGAGTTTTGGCAGCAAGAGAAGGGAAGGGAAGGTTCACAAGATGGTAGTGAGACCTGCTACGATGTATAATTTGGAGACAAAGGCAATGACAAAAAATACAGAAGGTGGAGCTAGAGATTGGCATTCTTGAAGAGGTTATATAATGGTGCAGCTTCATCAACTGCACCAAAGAATAAAACAATTAAATGTGGATTATTAAACATTAGGTCTCTCTCTTCCAAGTCCCTTTTAGTAAATGATTTAATAATTAATCAACATATTGATTTATTACAGAAACCTGGTTACAGCAGGATGAATATTTAAATGAATCAACACCCCCGAGTCACAGTAACTGTCAGAATGCTCGAAGCACAGGTCGAGGAGGAGGATTAGCTGCAATCTTCAATTCCAGCTTACTAATTAATCAAAGACCCAGACAAAGTTTTAATTCTTTTGAAAGCCCGACTCTTAGTCTTGTCCATCCTAATTGGGAAACCCAAAAACCTGTTTTATTTGTTATCATCTATCGTCCACCTGGTCCTTACTCAGAGTTTCTGTCTGATTTCTCAGACTTTTTATCTGATTTAGTGCTCAGTTCAGATAAAATCATTATAGTGGGTGATTTTAACATCCATGTAGATGCTGAGAATGACAGCCTCAACACTGCATTTAATCTATTGTTAGATTCAATTGGCTTCTCTCAAAATGTAAAGGAGCCCACCCACCACTTTAATCATACTCTGGATCTTGTCCTAGCATATGGCATAGAAACTGAAGACTTAACAGTATTCCCTGAAAGCCCCCTCCTGTCTGATCATTTCTTAGTAACATTTACATTTACTTTAATGGATTACACAGCAGTGGGGAATACGTTTTATTATAGTAGAAGTCTTTGTGAAAGTGCTGTAACTAAGTTTAAGGATCTAATTCCTTCATTGTTATGCTCTTCAGTGCCATGTGCCAACACAGTGCAGAGCAGCTACCTAAACTCTGCTCCCAGTGAGGTCGATTATCTCGTCAATAGTTTTACATCCTCACTGCGAACGACTTTGGATACTGTGGCTCCTCTGAAAAGGAAAGCTTCAAATCAGAAGTGCCTGACTCCGTGGTATAATTCACAAACGCACAGCTTAAAGCAGATAACCCGAAAGCTGGAGAGGGAATGGCGTCTCACTAAATTAGAAGATGCTCATTTAGCCTGGAAAAAGAGTTTGTTGCTCTATAAAAAAGCCCTCCGTAAAGCTAGGACATCTTACTATTCATCATTAATTGAAGAAAATAAGAACAACCCCAGGTTTCTTTTCAGCACTGTAGCCAGGCTGACAAAGAGTCAGAGCTCTGTAGAGCTGAGTATTCCTTTCACTTTAACTAGTAGTGACTTCATGGATTTCTTTACAAATAAAATTTTAGACAGAGAAAAAATTATTCATAACCATCTCAAAGATTTATCTTCATGTTCGGCTGCTTTCAGCACTGCTGGTATTTGTTTAGACTCTTTGGCTACAGTTTCAGAGTTAACTTCAATAGTTATTAGTAATTCTATTTACATTATTTATATATTATACATTATAAGGCCTGGATGACCTCTAATTTCCTGCTTCTAAATTCAGATCAAACTGAAGTTCTTGTACTCGGCCCCACAAATCTTAGAAACATGGTGTCTAACCAGATACTTACTCTGGATGGCATTACTTTGGCCTCCAGTAACACTGAGAAATCTTGGAGTCATTTTTGACCAGGATATGTCCTTCAATGCACATATTTAACAAATATGTAGGACCGCTTTTTTGCATTTGTGCAATATTTCTAAAATTAGAAACATCCTTTCTCAGAGTGATGCTGAAAAGCTAATTCATGCATTTATTACTTCTAGGGTGGACTATTGTAATTCATTATTATCAGGCTGTTCTAAAAGCTCCCTGAAAAGTCTTCAGCTGATCCAAAATGCTGCAGCTAGAGTACTGACAGGGACTAGAAAGAGAGAGCAGATTTCTCCCATATTGGCTTCTCTTCATTGGCTCCCTGTTAAATCTAGAATAGAATTTAAACTCCGTCTGCTCACATACAAGGTCTTGAATAATCAGGCCCCATCTTATCTCAAAGACCTTATAGTCCCATTTCACCCCAACAGAGCACTTCGCTCTCAGACTGCTGGCTTACTTGTGGTTCCTAGGATACTTAAGAGTAGAATGGGAGGCAGAGCCTTCAGCTTTCAGGCCCCTCTTCTGTGGAATCAGCTTCCAGCTTGGATTCAGGAGACAGACACCCTCTCTATTTTTAAGATTAGGCTTAAAACGTTCCTTTTTGATCAAGCTTATAGTTAGGGCTGGATCAGGTGACCCTGAACCATCCCTTAGTTATGCTGTTATAGGCCTAGTCTGCTGGGGGGTTCCCACAATAGACTGTTTCTTTTCATTCACCTTATTTACTTTGTTTATACTCCACTCTGCATTTAATCATTAATTGTTATTAATCTCTGGCTCTCTTCCACAGCATGTCTTTTCTCCCCCCTCAGCCCAACCCGTTGCGGCAGATGACCCCCCCCTCCCGAGCCTGGTTCTGCTGGAGGTTTCTTCCTGTTAAAGGGAGTTTTTCCTTCCCACTGTCACCAAGTGCTGCTCATAGGGGGTCATTTTTGACTGTTGGGTTTTCTCTGTATTATTGTAGGGTCTTTACCCACAATACAAAGCGCCTTGAGGCGACTGTTTGTTGTGATTTGGCGCTATATAAATAAAATTGAATTGAATTGAATTGAAATCAAAAGACGGCAGTTTTCAGGCTTTGTAAGAAAGTTTGACAACCAACCTGTTCCATCATCAAAGAGTATGAGGAATATGAAAAGTTTCGGGAACCCGCTGTTCAAGACAAACCTAAATCAGCTAAGGTGTCTGGCAAAACATACACAGCAAATTTTAGCCCCCCTGTGACCCGACTAGCGGGATGAAGAGGAAGATGATGGATGGATGGATGTTAATATCCTTTAAGTTATAAGGTATGAAGGTATGTTACAATCACTGCATCATAACCTAGCAACGTTCACGGAGCTCACCTGTTTGGAGTCTCAGATAATATGCTGAAGCGGTCTGTCAAAAAGCGGGTTTCTGATCAGATGAAGGCATGTATTTTCTGTGATTTTTCTTGCTATAATATAGGGGAATCCTTCTGGACAGCCTCTTTTTAAAAATTTTTTCATTCTGTCAAGTCTTCCATATTGAGCGATTGCTTTTGAAAAACTTGCCAAAGTTAATGTGTCAAAAACACTGATTTAAGTCTTATATTTTACTAGCTTGCACTTCTTTTGCGAACACATTTTTAAATAATTCAAAATATTGTTTATTAACTTTATCAACAAAATTACAGAAAATGTTGAGATATTATTTTTTGTCAATATTGCACACCCCTAGTCCATAGTGTTCTTAATTTCTTGTTTTGAAAAGTTGTTTTTGTTTTTAAATAAAGGAATGACTCCATTTTAGTTGTTGTCTATAGTCTTCCATAGGGAGAGCCATTTTATTCAAAATGAAATAAATAAATAAATACTGCTATTGATAAATTATTAATAAACATTCCATGAAATAAATAAATATCCCCATGAAATAAAACTATTTTTTAAAAGAAATTTTTATCTTATTTTATTTTAATTTATTTCAAGATTTATGTATTTATTTATTTACTTCATAATAGAGTTGTATTTTGTGACACTTTTATTTTGTAAAGATAATAAAACAGCTCTCCATACTTCCAGGCCACGTGGTGCTGCTGAGTGCATTCCTTATTTTAAGAATGTGGCTCTTAAAAGAAGAGACTGGCCAGCTGTTTTTTGTTTGTTTGTTCGTTCGTTGTTTTAGGACTGGCCAGATCTCTCCCTCTTTAATTGGTTCACTTAATTTTGTCAACCTTATGGCCTCTTTCACTTTCATCAATTTCTTTTTGGAGCTCCATGTAAAGATGCCAAATCCAAGTTCAACTCTTGGAACCGACTCTAGATCATTTATCCACTTAATTTGTTGTGGAATATTGAGGAAAGCAGACTCACCCTGGTCATGAAACTGGTTGTCAGATAATTATGTAGAAAAATGGCTGTAGCTTTTAAACAATTAATGAAATACCTTTGTTACAACCCCTTGAATTAAAGTTGAAAGTCTGTGCTTCAATCACATCTTGACTGAGTTAAAAATTATTGGTGATGTACAGAGGCAAAAATTATAAAAAAAAAAAAATTTATATATATATATATATATATATATATATATATATATATATATATATATATATTAGGGGTGGGACTTTAACGCGTTAATTTTGATTAATTAATTATGGGGAAATTAACGCGTTAAAATTTTTAACGCATTTTAATCGCACGCGAGTTCCCGGCATACAGATTATATCGACGCACAATGTCCAAATTAGGGGCCGCATCCTGCGAAGGACCCGGCCCACGTCTTTCGCAGCCCACGAACACCACAAAGGCCGGAAGTGAGCAGCTAGCCTTCATATCAGCTGCCGTCACCTCTGCGTAGCTCATGTCGCCTAGCAACCGTGAGTGCGAAGCACAGCTGTGTAAAAGCAGCTGTTAAACGGAGAACGAACTTTTTCTCCTTTTTGTGGTTTAATTTTAAGTCTTTAATTCAAAATAAGCTGTTAAAACAAGCATAACACATTTCAACATCAAGGAATACAGCTGAGAGAATGATTAATTTCCAACTATAACAAGTGAGACATTAATGTTGAATAAAACTATCCAGTTATGATGCCTAACTTTAATTTCAGGAGTTTGCTTATCACAGGAGCACTTCCACCTTTCGTTGGTCTGTGTAGTAGACTGGTGGGAAAATAAACAAAATTTTGAAGTTTAAGCTTATGTATATTGATTTATTCATCAACTAAACTTAAATTAATATTTCTCATGTCAAATATTGAAATGCGATTAAAATGCGATTAATTTCGATTAATTAATTACAAAGCTTGTAATTAATTCGATTAATTTTTTTAATCGAGTCCCACCCCTAATATATATATATATATATATATATATATATATATATATATATATATATATATATATATATATATATATATATATATATATATATAGTGTGTGAAGAAAAACTTATGGGCCTAACTGTTTATCAGCCTCACCATTCCCTCATGAGACTCTGCTGCAGAGCTGCATCCTGAGCCCAGGGGATGCTCTTGCCAGAGAAGCTCCTCTCAGCGTTGATCCTGGGAAATAGAGAGAGCCAGGGCAGGGATGGATGCTGCCAGTAGACAAGGTTCTGCTGGAAAGCACAGCGTAGTTCTGAGCAAGACCTGGGATCCTACAGGAAATAGACAGACAGACAAACAGGTCTGACTGAGGAAGAAGCTACTTAAGAACCCACATTAAGGCCACCAAAATGTGTGGGTATAAACATATATTTAGTCCTATATTTTTGCAGATGACTCCTTCACTGCTCTCTGATGCCCTCTTAAAGTGATACAAAAAACTAACTTATAGGCATCGGTCACCTTGTATTATAAACTAATATTGACTTATCACAAATAAATTTATGTACTTTTTGTGATGAGCACCAGTATGAAAACTTATGCCACAAAACTTAAGAAAAATAGGTGCTTGGGATAATTTTTAAAATGTGTCATAATATAGTTGATTGAAAAGAAAGTTCTCTGACTCAGAACTGTGGGCACATCACAAGCATCACTCTTGGGAAAATGCACACAGACTACAGTGCAGAATGTAAGAAGTCTTGTAAATCAAGAAATAGCTGCCTTAGATAACGGGCAAAGCCAAGGGAAGTCTTTACAGTAAGATGCAACTAGTTTGTGAAATACAGTGCTGTAAACTTTAATAATAAGTCCATCATTTTCTCCTTTCAGTACAACTCTATTAGCTGGTACATCAATCTTGCAAATTTTCACTTGCTACATAACTGAACGTGAGACTCTAAAAGGCAAGCGGTGCAGTGATTAGCACTGTTGCCTTAGCAAGAAGATTCCTGATGCCTTTCTATGTAGAGCCTTTGTAGGTTTCCTCCAGGTACTCCACCTTTTCATAGTCTAAAGACATGCATGTTAATTTAATTGGTGACATTAACAAGCAGCATGGGGGCTCCACAGGGAACTATCCTGGCACCATTCCTTTTCACACTGTATACAGCAGAATTCATTGGGGTGGCTGTGGCTCAGGAGGAAGCCTACTAATTGGAAAGTTGGCAGTTTGATTCCTGACTGCTCTGGGCTGCATGCCAAAGTATCCTTGGGCAAGATACTGAACCCCAAGTTGCTCTCTGAGGTGCCGTTTACACGAAGCCGTTTTCACTGGAAACGGTGTCGTTTTGATGCGTTTCAGCCTTTCGTTTACACGATGGCGTTTCAGAAACGATCCGCGTTTACACGAGGACATGTGAAACGATGAAAACGATGTAGTTCCCATGCCAGGCCACAAGTTGGCGTTGGTTTTCTCTTTGCAAAATTTGTTTACGCAAGACGTGCATGCGTGGAGTGACACAGTAGGTAGTGCGGCAAATTGTTCATTACTTACAAAACGGCCAATGTGAGAGGTTTTGTGTGGACAGATGATGAGATTGGATCGCTGCTGCACACAACGCTGAATTACAAAACGGTAAAAACACAAGAAAAGCATAAGAAGCACTCGTGAATCCGCGAGTACTGTTTATCAGTTTGCGCGTGCGCGAAAAACTGTGGCCGTCGCAACCATAGTGCGCATGTGCGAGTCGAGCGTTTTCAAATCACCCCGGTTTCAAGTGTTTACACGAAAACGCAAGCCGGTGCGTTTCTGAAACGCTCCACTCTGGACCCCGTTTCTGAAACACATCGTTTTCACTCTGTTGTCGTGTAAACAGAAGGGCGAAACGCATCAAAACGACACCGTTGTCGTGTAAACGCAAGGCCGAAACGCATCAAAACGACACCGTTTCAAAATGAAAACGGTCTCGTGTAAACGGCACCTGACAGAAGTGTTGGAGTGTGAATGTGTGTGAAAAGCACTTAGCTTACATACAAATGGAAGTGCTTGTATGAATGGGTGTGAGAAAAAGCGCTATATAAGAACTAGTCCATTTACTTCACATACAATTCTGTGTCCTGATGATGCTGCCATTGTGGCATGTAAAGGTATCTTAGGATGTCTTCAGTGACTGGAGTCACAAAAACAACCTCAAACTGAACCTCTAAGAAGAAGGAAATGATAATACATTTCCAAAGATTAAGGCCCTCTCTTCAGCCTGTGAAAGTTTGTGGGGTGCACATAGAGGTGGTAACAAAATATAAATATCTAGGTTTTCACCTATATAACAAGCTAGTATGGTCCCTGAATACAGATTAACTACTGTATACAAAAAGGGGAAGAGCAGTCTCTTTGTTAAGAAAACTAAGATCACTTGACATCTGCAGTAAAATGGAGAGATACAGTAAATCATTTGTACCCACAGCCATCATCCCCTTAAATTCGCATTAAAATAGCAGATGAGCTATGTCAGACATATGAATTTCCCTCTGCGATCAATAGTTATTCTGATTCGTAGTCATTAAACTATATATTTTCATAATATCGATGAATGAAGTTATAGTAAAAACATTCTGAATGAAAAACAAGATTTTGTGTTATATTGAGAAATTTGGAGTGAGTGTTAAAATTGAAAACTTGTGACAGCTCAAAAACACTGAAAAAAAAAGTTAATAAGCACAACATTTCCACCCACCCCTGTGTATTTTGAGAACCTGGGTCATAGCTTCCTCTTCATAGCAACACAAAAAAAACATACTGACAACTTTAAAGTGCACCTAAATTCTCCTAAATGGAAGTTTAACTTCATGCAAAGAGTGTACCTGAGGACTGTGTGGCACGGGATTAAACTGTGCCCTGCAATGTTGGCTGATCCCTTGAGCTTCCTCCTGGGCCTTGAGATGCTCTGCCCATGAAAGGGAGAGTGGAGAGGTGAAGAGGACTCTAGTCTTCAGGCTCCAGTCTGCCGGATACTGGTTGCACACAGGAGGTATGTCAGTTTGAACAATGGCCTGGGGACTCTACAAGGACAGAGAGGGGGAGGAAATTTTGAATACACAGTTGTACATGAAAGAATGAAAAGGTAACATTTCTCATAGATACAGTATATTGCTAAAAGTATTCACTCATCTGCCTTCACACACATATGATCTTTAGTGACATCACATTCTTAATCCATAGGATTTAATATAATGTCAGCCCACCCTTTGCAGCTATAGAAATTTTAACTCCTCCAGAAAGGCTTTCCACAAGGTTTCTGTGTGTTTATGGGAATTTTTAACCATTCTTCCAGAAGTGCATTTGTGAGGCCAAACACTGATGTTGGTTGAGAAGGCCTGTCTTGCAGTCTCTGTTCTAATTCATCCCAAAGGTGCTCTACCAGGTTGAGGTCAGCACTCTGTGTAGGCCAATCTAGTTCTTCCACACCAAAACACCAAACCATGTCTTTATGGACCTGGCTTTGTGCACTGGTGTGACCCATTCTTTCACAAATGTAGAAGCAGTCTGCATTCCTAGCTTCTTGGTGACACAGTCGTTAGCACTGTTACCTCAAAGCAAGAAGATGCTGGGTTGTATTCCACCTTGCCCAGGATCTTTCTATGTGGAGTTTGCATGTTCTCCTGGGATTTGTGTGGGTGTTCTCTGGTTTCTTCCCACAGACATGCACTTAGTGAGGTTAGGTTAATTGGAGATTCTAATTTGCTAATAGGTGTGAATGTGAGCATGAATGGTTGTCTGTCTTTCTGCATTAGCTCTGTAATAGGCTGGGGGCATGTCCCCTGCCTGCTCTATGACAGCTGGGAACCTGACCCAACCCAACCCTGAAGAGGATGAGCAAAAGAAAATGGATGGTTTTATGCACATGTGGAAGTGAGTTCAAACACGTGAATGCAATATTTGGATGGGTGAGTGAATACTTTTGGCAATGTAGTGTATGTCACGCAGCATGAAAAGTACAGAAACAATTCCAACCTTCAGCAGTGGGCTTTTAACATCCTCCTCCTCTTCTTCAAACAGAGAGTCATCCTCAAACAAAGTGACAGACCGCTACAGCAGGACAGGAAAAGAAGGGACTTTAAAAAAAGGTCTACAAGGCTCGTGAATGTAACTACATGAGAACAGCTGTGCTACCATTCAGTACTTTGTATTATGGCACAGTGACGATCACTCGCGCAGAAGTTTGTGTGTGTGTTTTAAGAGGAAATCTGTAGTGTGACCTCACACATATAAAAAACAGCTTCTGCTTAGATCAACAAACAAACTGTTGACCCAGAGAGCTGCGCCAACAATTTAATTGTAAGAAACCAGACGGATAGGGCAGTGCGAAGGGGCTTAAGTAACAGCTTTTTCTAATTTTACAAAGTGCACAACAGAAAGCTCGGTGTTACAACCTACCTGGGTGGAAACTTGTAGGTGTTCCTGTTTTTCTGCCTCAGCCAGCTTAAAACCGAGGGCACGATCTCCCTGGTATTCCCTCCTTGTAGAGTTGTCATCTCCGTGATGTTTGGTTGTCCTCATTATCCCGGAGCTATCCGCAATTTCGGTATTACCACTGGCATTGTTAAAAATGATTAGTTTCTTTTTGGGACTATGAGTATTTTCTATATTTGCGAACGGGTTCCTGCGTTTTGTTCCAACTCCGGAATGGTTTTGGGCGGTAAAGAGTGGACCTGGGGAGAAAGGCCGTACGTACATCGGAGATGAACTACTCTGTCCGGTGCAGCCAGTTCGGCCAGAGGAAACGGCGGTGTCGCTTCGGGCTCTTTTCCGCCTCATTCGCAAAATTTCAGCAGGTCGCTTGAAGCTGGGTGAGTACCCTTTGTGTTCAGACATAGTGTGCAGCTGTAGTTCGTCCAAATCAATCTACATCTAACGATGTTTTCTTTAGAAAGTGCTGGATCCGTTGTTGTTTTGTTCTCGCTCTTTCCCCACTGTACAAATTTGGCGCTTAATGTGCTGACGTATGGCGGTTGGCAAACTAGCTTAGAGGTGCATTATCGCCACCTACTGGAGTGGAGTGTGGATCAGGAAGTGGACAGGAAAAAAAAACCCTTTATATTCTGTCTGTTAAGGCCGTTCTTCTCAAAAACATTTGTCAAATGACCATAAACTCGTGACAGCTGCTTTTCAAGAAGATTCTCCAATGTAAAAGTAATCTTCAACTGTTTACATCAATTCCCTTCTGTCCCGGTCATACGTCCAACAAGCTAACAACACATGCTGAACTGATTCAGGTTGAGTGCAGTGCACACACTGTCCATGTGGGTGCTTGCCTATCAACTGGGGAGTTTTATTAAGACCTGTGTGTCCTAATCTAAAATGGGTGATTACTATCTCTTCTTTTTGGTTCCTTTCTGGTTCCTACCCACTCTCTTCACATGACCAACATGTCTTTGAATATTATAAAATGCCTTCCTGTGTCAAATGTCCCAGTGCCCCTGCCATATTTTCCAGACGACTATTAATAATGCTGTTGACTTCAGCTTGCTTTTTCAGCCCCATGTACATAAGCCCATTGAAAAACAATATATTTCAATATGATACACATTGTGAAACTATGCCATGTCTATGACATTGAGAAGGGTGGGACAAGAATCAGTGCATGCCATATCCAAAATAGAGGGCATAGATTTTTAGGAAACGTGATTTAGCATGTTTGACCTGCTTTTGGACATGTTGGACATGCTCTTTTCATCCAGAAGATTTACATTTTTGCATAACTATGCAAATGCACCTAATTACATACTAGTAAATAAGCCATTTGCAGTGATGGTATAGTTACCTTGAAAAAGTAATCCGATTACTGATTACTCCTTTAAAAGTAACTTAGTTATTTTACTGATTACTTAATTTTAGAAGTAACTAAGTTAGTTTACATGTTACTTTATTAATTACATTCAACAGCTGCCGGTGTTGTGCCAAAAAGTGACTGTCTGCCATAAGATGATCCTGATGTTTCTGTGTGCTTTTATGTGTAATGTCTTTGCTTATATTGGTAGAGTGCAGTCAACATGATTTCTGAAGGGCTTATATGTAAAATGAAGAAATCACCTGTTTTGCAAGAATCTTTAGGAGTCTGTGTTATTGAACCTACATCATAATCAATCCAGTGCTTTTTGGCCATTTCAAATATATTTATAGAACTGTGATGTTATATTTGTTGTGATTTCTGCAGCCTTCTGTTTAAAAATATATTTTTAAAGTCAATGACAGTTTTTACCTGATAAAAAAAAACTGAGTGCAGCTTCTACCTTGTGAAGCTGCATGCTGGCAGGGTTGCTCGCCCAGGGAGCCAAACAGGCTAGGATAAAAGCTTCAGAAGTGGTAAATTGACTTTTTTGACCAGTTCTTATATAGCGCTTTTCTACTCTAGCCGAGCACTCCAAGGCCTGAGCACTCCACCCTGGAGCAGCCAGGAATCGAACTGCCAACTGTTCAATATTCGTGTGGTTTCCCAATTTCCCAACTAGGCTGCTTGCTGCAGAACTTCTTGTTGAATTTTTACAACTACTTTAATCAGTGTAGAGTAATGATCACCACGCTTAGCGCTTTGAGTGCTCATACTGAGTAGAAAAGCGCTATATAAGAGCTAGTCCATTTACCATTTACCATTTACCACCCATTGTGTTTTTACTAAGTACCTCTCATGAAGCAATACCTACCACTTTCAGAGATGACAGTATTAAGGTTATGGCATGATCAGTATTTAAAAAACTACTATACCTATTACCTTTGCCTCCATTAATATGCACTAACCCCATCCTATGTATAAAATCCTCAACACGTGCCATTTGCATTTGTGCATCTACTTCCCTACAATGTCTTGTGTACATTGAAATGCCCACACCATATTATTTTTCCTTGCAGCCATTAGTCCTGGAAATTACACAGAACTTAAATGCAGTTACAGGGTACATCCTTGTAAAATACGTGTACTTAAGGCCCTGTACTTAAGGTCGTAGTCCATATTATAAAGTGTTGCCATTAATAATTATTACTTGTTGTATATATTCTTTGGGGTGGCTGTAGCTCAGTAGGTAGAGCAGGTTACCTACTGATTGGAAGGTCAGTGGTTCAATTCCTGGCTACTGCAGGCTGCGCGCCAATGTATCCTTGGGCAAGATACTTAACCCCAAGTTGCTCTCCGACCGTTCCGTCGGAGTATGAATGTGAGTGAATGTTAGACGATTAAAGCACTTAGCTTAATTAATTAATCATGGAAGTGCTTGTATGAATGCGTGTGCATGGGGTAAATGTGAACGTGTTGTGTAAGCGCTTTGAGTGCTCATATCTGAGTAGAAAAGCGCTATATAATAGCTAAAATACATATCTTACTTTATCTATCACTTATTTTTGTGACTGCAAGAGCAACTGTTCAAGTGGCACACCGCAATCTCATTGTGTATACTTGTATATGCAATGAAAGAATCTTGAATCTTGAATCTCTTGAATCTTAAGAACATGATATTTAAAAACTGTTCTCCTCCTTGTAAGAAAGGAGATAGAAAAAAAATAAAAAAATAAAAGGGGTTGATATACTCACACACACACACACACATCCACACACACACCCATATGCACCTACATATACACACACACACACACACACACACAAGTTTATTGTTTGTAGTAATGTGTGTGTATGCGCCTTTGTCATGCAATGTATTCGATAATGAGGGCGAGAAACTGCAACCATGCCCCCCGCGATCCAGAGGCAGATAGGGAAGGACCCAGGGGACCCAGGCCATCCACAGCACAGGAGCTCAGAAGACTTGGGGCCACACATCCCGATGGCAACCGCGTACACTCCCCAGAAGAGGAAGGAGGGAGGCTACAGACGGAACCCCCACAATCCAGGGGCTAGAGTCCAGAGAGCCAGAGACGACGGGCAGCCCACCCCCCCCGGCAGGCCTATCAATAGTTACTTGGAAAACAATGCTATTCTCTTCCTGTTTTTTATTGTGTAAATGAACATTCATTTTCAAGATATGGAAGATGTTGGCAGAAAGAATTCAGTCCTATATTTATATATTTTATTGGTGTGTGGAAAATTTCCCTATAGCCTAGAACAAGGTGAAGGCTGGGCGTCTGGTGGCCGCCTAGGCTAACTACTCACCTCAGTAAAATGCTCTTTCCCCAGCTCTTTAATGATTTTATGTTTTGATAGCTAATTTGGTTCTCCACCTTCCAAGTCAAAAAAGTGACAAGCCTGACTGTATTGTGTTTTACCCGCTTACCCACAGGATCCATTTTAAATTGTCATTTAAATTGAACTATTATTGTGATCTTTAATGTTAGAATGTTCGGTGCCGAAGCCACTGTTGATTGATTCAAGCAAAAAGCTACGCCAGAGCAAGCTGCAAATCTTTCAATACAACAACACCCCTCTAGAGATATGTGGCTGATTACTGGCTCCTGCCAGCAATCATTTTCCATTCATAAAGGTTGCTGCAAGGTGCGCTGTACGCAGTGATTTTTCACACTCGCCAACAAAAGTTTAGGTGATCTATGGTGCGCAATCGCGTGCCTCAAACATACAAGACCTAGAACTACATAGTTAGAGAGGTTTATAGGCAGCTAATCTAAATTACTGTGATGCTATTATTCTATAGCCATTATATTGTAAAATTACATACTTTACTTCAAAATTATAATTTTAAGTAACAATTTTCCTATTAGCACATTAAGGTTCTTTAGGCTTAAAGTTTTCATTGGATTCCTAAACAGCTTCAAGTCAGATATAGAAGAAATAAACTCAGTGTTACATTTTCAAAACATTTTTTTCATTTTATTTCAATATTCTCATAAAGAATATTGAAATAAAATGACACATACTTCTAAGAGATTCTCTACTCTTATTCTTACTCTTGGGGACAATATCACATAAAGAGTTCAAGAAATAAGTTAGAGACGTGCCTTTCACCTCCTCTCACCTGTCTTATAACTGAAGTGGACATGGACTTAAAATGTTGAATGTTCCACCACAACCCATTTCCTAGGTAATAGCCAAGGAAAGGGTTGTTGGGTAGGGAAGATACGGTGCAGCCCACTGCAACTCCTCTACCCAACAACCCATTCTCAGGGGGTTGAACCTTTCCATTTTGCACACAGCTACAACTGAAACAAAGGCCGTATGAAAATGACATTTAATTTACAGCAGTTTGGAGAGTACTCCCTCTGTCAGAGTTCCATTTTAATGAAAATATATCGAGCTGGCTTTCCCTAAGGATGCCTCAGTTTCCTTTCTATATTAACAGTTCAAGTCATCCACAAACTCAAGTCACTCATCAGGTTTTACATTGAAATGCTGGAGATGTCATGTATATCACCTGACCTTTAAAGGTGTTGGAATTGCACTTTGTTTACATGACATTTTTGTTAAGTTGCCTCTCCCATTGGCCAACACTGTTATTCCTGGACTCTGGCTTCAGTAGACCAGCTTTTAATGTTCTGTGCTCATCATCTGGCTGCAGCCACTCTCTTTAGCAGGCTCTGTTTGTGTGTGAATCGGGAGAGAAGGCAATTTAAGGGTTGCATGTTTGCCTGAAGAAATCCCTTCAGGTTCCAAAATAGCAAAGGATGAAGTGTGTGTGTGTGTGTGTGTGTGTGTGTGTGTGTGTGTGTGTGTGTGTGTGTGTGTGTGTGTGTGTGTGCGTGTGCGTGTGCGCGCGTGTGTGTGTGTGTGTGTGTGTGTGTGTAGAGAAATGTAGTAGAGAATTATTTATGAAAATAAAATATATCAAAAGACTAGTGAATAGTTGTATTTTCTTTATATTTACAACAATCGAATTCAAATATACACTACCAACAATGTTTTAACAAATTATGTCATAAATATGTGTCTCTCTGGGTCTGTGTGTGTTTTTGTTTGACAGAGACAGACCGTGAGAAAAAGGGGTGACGAAAACATAACATCAAGATGTCATATATAGTCATTGCTTCAAACGGTACAAATCAGTAGTGGATCACAGGTAAATACGACACCCACAGATACACAGACTCTCACCCATTCACATGCACACAGACAGGATCAGACAGAAAATGCAACTTATGAAGGTGTTATGAGTTTTTTTTACAACCTCTGTGCCGTAATGGTTTGTCAATGTGGGGTGATAATAATCAAAATTCACCAGAAGTAGGCTTGGTGAACAGGGCAGATCATCTTGGAATACAGTTAACTTTACAAATGGAAAAACTAGAAGGAAGCAGATGGAAATGTTTCATGGCAAAAATAGAAAAAAAAAAAAAAAAAAAAAAAAAAAAAATATATATATATATATATATATATATATATATATATATATATATATATATATATATATATATATATATATAAAATTATCTTCAGTGCTGGAGTGGTGAAAATGTGGTGAAAATGTTTTCTAATTATAAAAAGAGAGAATTGGTTAAACACTAGCAGGTCATCACAATATCTGGCATGAGCAATTCATATATCCACAACATCAACCACAATTATGAGGAAGAAGTCCTGTTATTGAACAAAAGATGCTTGACTGAGATCAGTCCAGTCCTGCTCATGCGCATAGTGTCTTCAGTCTGCCAGTTCTCCTCTGTAGAGAGCAACGCTGGCTTGATATACCCTGATGTGACATTGTCAGTAGATAATTTCATACTGACTGTACTCATCTGGCTTTTGGTTGTTTGGTGATGTTCACTTCCCACAATGAATAACTAACCAATGCTTTTAACATGCAGTTTTACTCCAGAATCAATATTGCTGTTAAATAGAGGCAGAGCCACTGGATATTACCTTATCATTTATGTTTGTTCCACCCTTGCAATGTGTTTATTACATGACCTCTTAAGGTCACCCTAGATGAGTGCACCCTTCGTCCCTTGCCTTTGCTTGTTCAATAAGGTCTCCAGACAGCTTCAGCAGGAACCATGTTTGTTGGAGAGCTGCTGTGGCTGGACTCCACTTCTGCACCCACCCCTTCATTCTGACTGGGTAAAGAGGGGTGCAGGAGGGAAGAGCCTGTGGAGGCATTGGTACATGGTGGCAAAATCCTTGGTGGTGAGCGTGAATCAGTGCTGCCTGGTCCGCCAGTCATCATGGAGAACTGGTAGGAGCCAGTGGCAGTGGAGTAGTAGAGGTGATATGGTGAGGAGGTGGACTGGAAGGGCCCGTTCTGAGCTTGGGGAGCGTTTGCTGGATAGGGAGGAGGCAGGTAGGTGTGATACCTCCCTGCAGGGGTGGTGGCCATGGCTGTTGCCATGGTGATACCGAGTGCACCATTAGAGACTGGATTGTGGGAGGGGGTGTAGGTAAAGGCAGCTGCAGTAGGAGGATAGTGCACCCGGGGATCAGAAAAACGTGAGTCAGGCAAGGAGGACAGGGAACTAAAAGGCCGTTCTAAGGTCATCCTGGGGTCACCAAAGGCAGTGAGATCAGGACCTGAAAGACAACAAGAATTATATGTTATACCCTAATCACAGTTTTCCTTAGTTGTGTGAGCATGCATAGGTTTGTTACCTGTTAGTCTAGAGGACAGGTCACTGAGAGAAGAGCGACCAGGTGATAGAGAATTAGCTGTTGGGACGGTGGGAGTAGTTATCTGGCCAAGATAGGGATATGATTGATCATAAGACCAAGATGGAGATGACTGCATCTGTCTGGAGTCTGAAAGAGACAAGCAGATAAGAGAAGGAGTGAGAGAGAGGGATTGCAAGAGAAAATAAATTCAGTAATTGATACTTTCGGAGCAGTAAAGCAAAGCTTTTCCTTTTCTTTTGATCACAGTATGTTAACCATTTCAAGAAAAGTTGTTTTCACTAGAGCAGGGATCCTCACATCCGGGCCTCAAGAGCCGGTGTCCTGCAGGTTTTAAATGTGTCCCTGATCCAACACACCTGAATCAAATGGCTGAATTACCTCCTCAGTATGCAGTCAAGTTCTCCAGAGTCCTGCTAATGACTTCTACATTTGACTCATTTGTGTTGAAGCAGAGACACATCTAAAACCTGTAGGACACCAGCTCTCGAGGCCTGGATGTGATAATTGCTACACTAGAGCCTTCCCTGTGCTACTGACACTCAAACTTTATATTATGCCCTTTGAACCCTTTAAAATATTCCATTTGGTTGGAAATCACTTCCAGATAATCTACACCAGTGATCACTGACCCCATTTTAATTAAAAATTACTTAATCTAGTCCTTCCATAAATAATTATTATTCAACAAAAATGTAAATTTAATATTCATTGATGGGGAGGTATCAGCATTGAATGATTAATTTGTCCTGTTTGATAAACCTATTTACATATTGAGCAAGTCAGTAGGTTTGTATCTAACACTTGAACACCAATGGACATCTTTTCCCATCTGTCATCAACCAATGCCCTCATTGCTCTAAATGGTAGTTGCTTCAAACTTATCTCAAAACTGAACATTAACTGAACTAGATATGCACTCCTTTCCCATTCTCAGTGGCTATTTTGCTTTTCATCAATAGAATGCCAAATTTCTTTGATATTTCATAGTCAACAAATTGATGTATGTCTCTCTATTTATATGCTTGTTAAGGCATTATGACAGAGGCCAAGCTGGCTTACAGACATTATAATAACACTATAAATATGAAGGGAACAAAATTATGGTTAGAATTACAAGTAAGCCACACGCTTTTTTCACATGCTGTGAAAACTTAATGTCAACTAATTTCCATTCTGTCATCCTTACATTGTAAAGTATACCTCTCATTTTGAAAAGCTCAAAGCTTTTGTCCATGGCGAAGTACGAAACAAAACAAAACAAAAAAATAAACAGTGCCTGTCTGCCATCAGACTTGGTGAACACATTTAGAAAATGTATAGAAAAAAGACTTCATGAAAAATAAAGGCTCTATATGTATAAGATATAAACTACAATATTTCAGTACATAGTTTCTGTATACTGTTTGAATACAAGATTATTAAAATGAACTGTGCCTTGTGAGAATAGTTCTTAATGATGAAAGAAACTGAAGAATGAGAAATAGGAAAGGAAGCAATAAGTTGGTGGTGGATAATGAAGGTGAGGGTTCATTTGTGTGTGACTTCTGTCATTCATGTTTCCCCCCCTAGAGTCTGAGAAATGACACCGATGACCTACAGAGTTGAAGACAAAAGTGTGTATGTGTGTTGGCGTGTGTAGATTAAGAAGTAGGAATCAAATTGTACATATCAGCCAAAACTTCAGTGAAGGACTTTGAAGTCGTGCCAAGCACTTTTCCCAGCACTTGTGTTTGTGAGTTTGAGGCTCAGTCCCCATGCCAAGCCCTCTCCTTATCATGTTTCTCATAGACAGGCAGAAGTCATAGACAGTCAATTATTTGTAATGAGAGCTTGAGTGTATAGAAGTGCATAGAAACATGTCTGTTGGGTTTTGTAGTTAGCTAATAACTGACTTAGCCATATCAAAACGACATCTGTAGTACAATTCTGACATTAAAGATTGTATGCAATTTCACTGGTTGCATATTTATTAATAATTGGTAGTTATTAACTGTTACAATCATGACAAATAAGCTAGGGGCTGTTATGCTATATATAATCATTAAGGACGAAAGTTTGTAGACTTTGTAATCAATCATGTATCTGTTGATTTTATTATTTGCATAAACTGATGCCAGTGGAAAATGAATTATTTGAGAGGCCAAAGACTTTTTTTTTTTTTTTTTTAATGCAATGCATTTAGGGCATGAAAAGCTTAAGAAATCCATTAATAAAGTGGAAACAGCCAATAAAATAAAATATTAAAAATGGAATCATCCTGGTTTTTGTGCACCGAGGTGATAGCGGATGCGCTTGCATCAGCTTTTGAAGAATGGTGGAGCTGTACAAATCACTGGTTTGGTAAAGTGGGCACCAGCCATCCTCAGTCTCCCATAATTTGTTTGCCCACATGGGACTTATTTTCAGCTACAAACCTAGAGAATTATTTATGAAAATAAATAATTTGGCACTTATTGACTGCGGCCTCTGCTTTTTTAAATTTATTTGCCACAGTTCCAAGAGTTACATCCATACCAACCACCCTTCAACTATACAGTGAATGAAAGGTCTTAAAAACACAAAAATTTAAAATATGATGCCTATTCAATATTTCAGAAGTTGTTGGTAATCCCTGTAAGTATATAAATGAGTTACTTTCCCAACTTATGTAAGTCTGTTTTCAGGCAAGAAGTTACTGTTAATTCTTACCATTAAGATAATGCCTGAATATGTATGTATATTTTACTGTTAAAAAAAACAAAACAAACAAAAAAAGAGTCTGTCTGGAGCCTATCCCAGCTGTCATGGGGCTGTACAGGCTGCCAGCCTGGGGAGAACATGCAAACTCCACACAGTAAGGCTCTGGCCAAGGTGGAATAGAACCCGGGACCTTCTTACTATGAAGCAACAGTGCCACCATGCTGCCCTGCATATGGATGTTTTCTTGTAAAACAAAGAATGTTGCATGACATTTTAAATTATCAAAAATAAGCAAACCATAGCAGTATATAACTCAGTAAATATGAAAACGCATTTTATGCTACTGCAAGTTGCGGTACTTAATTTGCCATTAGTCGTGAACTGGTGGACGAAGTTTTTCAGCAACAGAGAGAAAATTAATTTATTGAGTTTTTTATGGAGTATATAATTTTGGATTTCATTGGTGAAACTTTTTCCCGCCTCTCTGGCACCAGCCTGTCTTTCTCTGGTGACCACCCTTCACAGTCTGCAGTCTTAATTATGACATAATTTACTATTCACTTACTATTACTATTCCCAAACCAAAAAAACCAAAAAACAAAAAAAAAAAAAACCAAAAAAAAAAAAGGAAGAAGCTGAGGGATACCTATTGCTGGAAAATGATAAAGGAGAAGGAAAGGAGCAGAAGTGGTGCCCCATCCACAACAAAGTGGTTATGGCACCACTTTTGGCAGTCCCATAACCAATTTGTCTTTAAAACCCACTGCAGTCAAGAAGATCATATAGAATATATTTATGCCAACTCCATGCCAAAGTAGGGCATAGCTGACAAGGCTGTAAGTTTTAATAAACTCATAATCTTGATAGATCTCCCTTTATAATTGATATTATAAATGCAATGTCTTTTTAAAAAGTTCATACACTTGTTTGTATATTATCCCTACATGCAGACACGCACAAAACACCAGTTTAAAAGTGGCTGGCAAGGCTATGAAGGGAGCTAAACCCTGATTTCAGTATTTTTTATTTTTTTTAATGAGATAAATGAGTTTTAAAGAATGCAGGATGGGAGTCTGCCGCTATTCGAAGAAGGAGAGCCTCAGGTTATGAAATCACGGATAGAGTTAAAGCCCTTCTTGAAAAATGTTTCTTTGAAAAGAAAGAGACAAATGGAGGTTTTTCTTTTTCTGGTTTCCTTTTTATTTATTTATTTATTTTTTCTTAATTTCTTGTCAATTAGTCTGTTTTGGAGAATAGCTATGAAAAAATCAGTAAGTGACTTAATTTTTGAAGATGTGGTGTTATATATTATAAAATGCATGACCATGAAAATAATATTGACCCAGATAGTAATTTATTAGATGAAACTAGTAACTGCAAATATTATACAAATGAACAACTGAATTATTCAGTGGATTTGGATAATTTTTCACTTATTCATTTCAATTGTAGAAGTCTTCATGCAAATTTTGATAAGATCAGTGAATATTTGAAAACATTTAGAAGCCACTTTCAAGTAATTGCATTGTCTGAAACTTGGTTAAATGACAAATCTATAGATTTTGGTATGGAGGGGTACAGTTTGTTTTATACTAATCGAGTAAAAAAATAAAGGTGGAGGTATTGCAATTTATGTTAAAAGTTCCTTGAGATGTAAAAAATTAGAAAGTATGTTGATTGCCTTGGATGATGTAATGGAATGTGTTTTTGTTGAAACTGAGATGGAAAAAACAAGTAACATTATTGTAGCTTGTACATATAGAACACCAGGCTCTAATATAGAATATTTTAGAGAAAGATTTGAAAATATCTTGGCTGGATTAAATAATAGGAGAACCTGGTTAATATGTGGAGATTTCAATATTGATTTATTAAAACAAGGACAGCACAAAATGACAACAGACTTTGTAGATGCAATGTACAGTAGAACCTTATATCCAGTGATTACTCAACCAACCAGAATTACTAGTATTAGTGCTACTTTAATTGACACTATTTTTACTAATGAAATTGGAAAGGTTGTCTATAGTGGGGTCCTTCTAAGTGATATAAGTGATCACTTACCTATATTTATAAAATTTAAAAAATGAAGAAAGATGATGAAACAAAGTGTATTAGAATTAGATCAGAAGATGCAATAATGAAATTTCGTAATGACTTGTTAAAGGAAAACTGGAATGGGGTATATGTGGGGGATGTGAATGCAGCTTATGAAACCTTCTTACAAATATACAAATCATTATATGATAAGAATTGTCCAATATTAGTGTGTCGAAAAAATAAAAATGGCATTGTAAAACCGTGGATGACCAAGGGATTTTTAAAATCTTGTAAGAAGAAAAATAAGTTGTATAGAGATTTTGTTAGATTCCAACTAAACCTAAAGAAATGAAATACAAGATATATAAAAACAAGCTAACAACTTTAATACGACAAGCTAAGAAAAAATATTATAATTTAAAGTTGAGAAATAATAGTGGTGACATGAAAAAAACATGGAAAATATTAAATAGCATTGTAAAACCTAACTATACTCATTGTCCTGAAAATATTTGTATTAAGGGAGAAACCACATTGACTGAAAAAAATAAGGTGGCAAACGAATTTAATTCCTTTTTTGTAAATAAAGGACCAGATCTGACTTCTTCCATTAAGATGAATGATAAAAGAGGTGGAAATGTACAGTATGGCAGCAGAATTTTACAGTCAGTGTTTCTAGGAGATATAAGTGAAAATGAAATTCTAACTATAGTAAGGAAAAGTAAAACTAAAACATCTGTTGATAGTGATGGGATTGATATGATGATTATTAAAAAATATATATATATAATATATTACATATATTTGTAATTTGTCTGTCCAAAGTGGCAAATTTCCAGAGAAAATGAAATTAGCAAAAGTAATTCCAGTATTCAAAAATGGCGATAGACAAAGTTGTGACAATTATAGACCAATTTCTGTGCTCCCCCAATTTTCTAAAGTGCTTGAAAAATGGTTTGTTCAGAAGTTAGATAATTATATCGAAAAAAATAATTTGCTGAGTGAGAGTCAGTATGGGTTTAGGTCAAAAAAATCAACATCCCTCACATTATTAGAATTAAATGAAATTACAACAGCAATAGAAAGGAAACAATATACAGTGGGGATATTTATTGACTTAAAAAAAGCATTCGATACCATTGACCACACATTATTACTTTCCAAATTACAGGATTATGGGATAAAAGGCATAGTTCATAATTGGCTAAGTAGTTATTTGACTAATCGGAAACAATTTGTACAGCTAGGAAATGAAAAATCAGATCTTCAAAAAATAAAATGTTGAGTCCCCCAAGGTTCAGTGTTAGGACCAAAGATTTTTATTTTGTATATTAATGACATTTGTGAGGTGTCTAAAATGTTACACTTCATTTTGTTCGCAGATGACACAAATTAATTTTGTTCTGGGAATGAATTAAAAAACATCATGGACCATATGGTTTGTGAGATGTCTAAACTTAATGAGTGGTTTAATTGCAATAAATTATTGATAAACTGGAAAAAAACAAAATTTATGATTTTTAGTAGCAAAACAATAGTTGATTTTAATACAATGACTATAGATGACAATCTAGTGGAACGAGTAAATGAAGTTAAATTTTTAGGAGTTGTTTTGGATCATAAACTTAATTGGAAATCTCATTTAAAACACATAAAATAAAAAAAACTATGTAAAAGTATTGGACTTCTAAACAAAGTAAAAAACATTTTAGAACTGTTAACACTTCGGACATTATATTATTCATTTGTCATTCCATATTTGACTTATTGTACAGAGGTGCGGGGCAACACATATAAAACTAACATCAAGAGAACATACTAACAAATTGTTTATTCAATCAAATATTTTAAAATTAAGAGATTTGGTTAATTTAAAGATTTTATTAGTTATGTTTAAAGCCAGAAAAAGGCTATTGCCAATTAATTTACAAAAGTTTTTTGTTTTAAATTTAAGTGATAGAAACAATAGAAGGAAGCATGATTTTATAAGTAAATCCGTGCTTACTACTTTAAAACAAATGTGCATTTCTGTTTATGGAGTAAAATTATGGAACAGTTTGGATGATGAACTAAAAAAATGTTCTACAATAAATCAATTCGAAAGACTTTATAAGGAAAAAATTATTAAATCTTATGCAATTCTAAGTGAGTAATGAAGAGTATGATAATTGTTTGCAACTTATATTATTGATTTAAAGTATACGGCCATGTAAAAAAACATTTTTTGGAATTATTGAGAAAGGGGCAAGTCTTCACAAGAATTTTTCTTCTTCGTGCTCCCTTTTCACTCATGTATAGCAAGTGCTGTAATAGAATGTTTGATGTAATGGTTTAATTGAGTGAATAAACTGAAATTGAACTGAATTGAACTGAAATTTTTTGGATTTTATGTTACAATTTATAGGCTTCTTTTTCTTTTTCTCCTTGGATGTTTGATGCTTAATAATAGGAATTTTATTAAAAATATTTTACATTCATCAAATGCATCAATTTCAAAGAAATTAAAACCTAGAATTTATAGTTTGTCTAATGCTTCATTTGAAGTTTTTTGCCATCATCTAGACTCATTTTACCCAAGATACTTTTGCAACCTTTAATCAAGTAATGCACAAGAGAGACATTTTTTGACAGTTAAAGTTTTTTTCAGTAAAATTAAAATAGTGTGATTTTTGTAGGCCAGCAAATGATACAGGTCAGGCAGAAAAATGTTTTGCAACCATCTCAAATGTAAGACGCAGTTTTACATGCACTTTAGAATGTTTGTTTAAACACGATTAAGAACAAATTACAGTGTTAATTCAAATAGAGTAATTTTTGAGAAAAAAACACATACTCTTAAAATCATATGCAATCAGTGCTCTCTCTCTCTCTCTCTGGACTTTTGTTTAGTTGCCAGTTGCCATGCAGCCCAGTTAAGTCTGAGCACCTTCTACACAGAAGTAATTGGTGAAAGTTTCCCTCACATTGATGGCTTCCCTACCTGCATTGTTCCTTACTCTCCTAATGCTCCGGAGAGCAGAAGTCTCTTCTTCTTCTTCATCTTATGAAAACATAGATGAGGCTTTAGTTCTTCTCCTCTGCACTCACCTCTGTTGGTATTGTGTAAAATGCAGGTTACCTTCACAACTTCACAGTAGATTCCCCACTGTGCAGGCAGAATGCCAAATGTGTCCTCAATTATCAACCTTGGCCTTGACAGCCTGCAACTGAAGGCCCCTTTTCCCTGGATTCACGAAAAAGGTCTCATTAAGTCACATTGGAGGGGGAAGGCTTTATCTGCTACAAAGACATAAGGCATGAGTCCATAATGTTCTGCTCCTGGCAACGTAGTGTTCTCTAGCAGATCTAGTCTTGCCCAAATGCACTGTTTGAGTCACTCCATCACCAACTAACTGGCAACTTAACCACCAACATCTATTATGCTGAAGCAATGTTTTGCATCCACAACTACTGAAAGGACAATAGAAAATGTCCCTTTGTAATTGTGCAAAAGTGACCCAGACACATCGGGCACCTGAATCACCATGTTTCCCATTAATAGAGCTCACACAGTTTGGGAAGTTCCAGTGATGGAGAAATTCAGCAGCAAAATACTTCCCGTCTTTGGTGGGGACTGGCATATCTTCAGTCACCAGGGAATCCAAAATGGCCAGTGTTAGGTCTTTAGCTATGTTTCCCACTGCACTGTGTCGGTAGCTGTAGGGAACAGAATAAATCCCTGTAGCAAGATAACTGTCAAAATACTAGAAAACATGGACCATATATTCTTAATATTTAAAAATGGGAAATCACTAAATCAAGTTACCATTTTAATAAAGTAACAACTTCAAACAAGTGGTGAGACACTTTGACTCATGCTAAGTACCTCAGTACTCACTTATGAGTCTTAAAGACACTCAACTTAGGGACAAATTAAACTTATGCACACTGGAAAACAGAACACACTTTTATTTATTTACAAATCAAATTTAAAATCAAAAACCTGTAATTCACATAGTACTACTATTAGTGGAACAAGCAGTCTCTTTATTAATAATGAATGTAGATCCACAAAGACCTAGATATAGAAAAGCCTTCAAAAATATTAACCATCAATGCCGCTGTCTGTGGTAATGAGGAAACAGCAGTGGAAAGAGCATACTTTTTATCTGTATTCCCACTGTAAATAATAGTAATACTGTAAAATTAAGCTAAATAAAGTGTTTTTTTGTTGTTGGTTTATTTATTTATTTTTTAGCTTTTCTTGCTGACTAAGAAAGGGTGAAAAGGTTCTCCAAAAAGCCATAGCATAGTTCCCACACTTTATTACCTTTACCTCACCTCAAGCAAATCCAGATTCATTCACCCGGTGAGATGGTTTGTCAGCATGTTTTGACCATCCATATTGTGGTCCCATTTTTAGCAGGAGTTCCTCAAACTCTATACACAACCTGTAGTGCTGCTCAAAGTGTATTTTATTCAGTCTGAGCTCTTGAAGCAGTTGGCATTTTCCCTGTTATAGTGACCTTGAAGATGTTATTTTAAATACAAGAGGACAACAAGGTCAGCTAGGTCTTGGCAGTGCATAGTTTTGAGTAACCTGCCATCTACTACTTGTTTCAAAAATTGAAGTGAAAAACGTGTAAGAGGGAGTTAAAAGTTAAGAAGAATTTAAAACCTACACAGAATTACCTTTTTAGACTATAAAACATAAACATGCAATTAATTTTTAAAAATTACATAACACTAACAAATCAGCATCCATGAACTTTAATAACATCTCCATGAATTGCCACCTTATCGTAGTGAAGGGGTTTGTGTGTCCCATCCCAGGAGCTGTGCTACCTGGGGGCTCTGCCCCCTGGTAGGGTTTCCCGTGGCAAATTGGTTTTGGGTGAGGGGTCAGACAAAGAGCATTTCCAACGGCCCCTATGGAAGATAAACCAAGGGAACCATGGTGGCTGGACAAAATGCAGAGATCCACAGCTCAGGTGGGGGAATCTGTCCACAGGACAACTATTAGTCGTGCAATGCACAAATGTGGTCTTTATGGAAGAGCGGCAAGAAGAAAGCCATTGTTAAAAGAAAACCAGAAAAAGTCCCATTTGCAGTTTGCCAGAAGCCATGTTGGGGACACAGCAAACATGTGGAACAAGGTGCTTTGGTCAGATGAGACCAAAATTGAACCTTTTGGCCAAAATGCAAAATCCTATGTGTGGCAGAGAGTTAACACTGCACATCACTCTGAACACACCATCCCCACTGTCAAATATGGTGGTGGCAGCATCATGCTCTGGGGCTGCTTCTCTTCAGCAGGGACAGGGAAGTTGGGCAGGGTTGATGGGAAGATGGATGGAGCCAAATACAGGGCAATCTTGGAAGAAAACCTGTTGAAGTCTGCAAAAGACTTGAGACTGGGGCGGAGGCTCACCTTCCAGCAGGACAACGATCCTAAACATAAAGCCAGGGCTACAATGGAATGGTTTAAAACAAAACATATTCATGTGTTAGAACGGCCCAGTCAAAGTCCAGATCTAAACCCAATCGAGAATTTGTGGCAAGATCTGAAAACTGCTGTTCACAAACGCTCTCCATCTAATCTGACTGAGCTTGAGCTGTTCTGCAAAGAAGAATGGGCAAAAATTTCAGTCACTAGATGTGCAAAGCTGATGGAGACATACCCTAAAAGACTTGCAGCTGTAATTGCTGCATTTGTTGCTAATGTTCAACATATTGAAGCCAGTGGCCAGATGGGCTACGGCAGCCAAATACCTCACTGGGTGACATTCTTGCTATTTAAGTATAGAAAACTGAATCTACAATTTTACAAGAGAAGATTAGAAAAATGTCGCTTGTTCTGACGAGTCTCAATTTCTGCTGTGACAGTGTCAGAATTTGGCATAAGCAACATGAAAGCATGGGTCCTACCTAGTATCATATCATCATATGGAAAAAAATTGAGGAATGCTTTCAACACCTTGCTGCATCTGTGCCATGAAGATTTAAGGCAGTTTTCAAAGCAAAAGGGGATCCAACCTAGTATGCAATGAAGTGACCAGTGAGTGTATATCCACCTGCATCCAGTGGTATTCTGCATCCAGTGTTCCAGAGGTTAAGCATTGAGGCTTTATCCTCTGGAATTGTTTCCAATCATTTAGAAATGGTATTGGCTGGGTTAGAATGGTTTCCAGACTGGAATTAATGGGAGTCTTGGGGATGGTAGTTCTGTGACTTTATCTGCCAGGTATGTTCCACTAGGCATGTGAATACTTATTTATGCATTCAGCTGTATCAGTCTTAGTAGAGGGTAACCTTTCACACAGTGAGGATACGTCTTGAGTGTTTTGTCCATCTTTAAACTTTCTCTCTAGTGTTTCCCTGCTGTAACAATAGGTAGCGCAGGCTCACTGATGGAATGCTATAGAAATACAACATTCAGACTGACAACAGAAGTAGGATCCAGCTTGATTAAATGAGCAGTTTGTACTAGCTTTTACCTTTATACGTTACCAACCATTTTTCATCATTAATCTTTTTTGCAAACTACTTGCCACACAGTGATCCTTGGACCCTGACACAACTGTCCACTTTTGTAGTCTTGAGTAGAAAGCACCAGCTGTTTGAAGCTCAAAAGACTGGAAAACTAATGGGGAACACAGTCCATAAGAACTTTGAAAGATGAAGAAAAGACATTTCAGCAGAGAGTTTGTACCACCTCATCTCTTCTGAGGTTCTGTATTGTTAAAGGCTCTGATCATATTACAATGAATGCCTTATGTATGTTTTGTTTGGCTGCTTTACGCAACTCCCATTTTAAATACTGTTTATATCTTTTTGACATGTTAGAAAGGGTGTACATTCTGTACTCAGTAGTTCATAAACTTTCATTTGATATCTACTCTGTGTGTTTTACTTTTGTCTGTAAGGGGTTTGGCTGCAGAGAGAACATAGATTGTTATCAAGTGCATATGAACACCTGTGTGTACTAAACAGTGATGGCATAGTTACCTCGATCTGATTTCTGATTACTCCTTTAAAAAGAACTTGGTTACTTTATTGATTACTTAATTTTGGAAGTAACTAAGTTAGATTACAAGTTACTTTTTTGGATACATTCAACAGCTGTCGGTGTTGTGCCAAAAAGTGACTGTCTGCCAAAACGTGATTTCTGCTATTTGCCAAAAGTGATCGTCTGTTTTTAAACTCTTGTAAATGACCTTTTTGACCCAATCTGTGAAATATATGTCAAACATATCTCTCATAAATGATATCAAGTAATTTTAAGTGGGAAATAGTATTTCTATCACAAGGTAACAGCTACAATCAGTTTTTGGCAACGGAACTTTTATATATTTGTTTTTATTAATGTAAAAACTGTCACTGACATTAAAAATGTCTTTTAAACATAAATCTGGCTCAGAAGGCTGCAGAAATTGCAACAAATTTAACATCAAAGATATTGTAAGTGGTCAAAAAGCACTGGATTGATTATAATGTAGGTACAATAACAGACTCCTAAAGATTCTTGCAACAGGTTATTTCTTCATTTTATATATAAGCTTTTCATAAATCATGTTGACTGCACTCTATTTACCAATATAAGCAAAAACACATTAAACCACATAAGACATCAGAAATCACTTTATGGCACAACACTGGCAGCACCCCACATCGCCTCAACATAAAAATGACAACCATGAAACGAGGGCGAGTCAGCCATGTTTAAGGGCAGCATTTCCTCTACTACATATTGTCCGCCCAACTTCTTCAACTCTCCCCCACTTACTGGTTTTGCATCAAAGTCCAGCTTTTGTTGTTTGGGTACTGGGGCTCCGGCATTAGTTTCAGCTCTCTGCTTTCCAAAACCTGGTGGACTTGCTCTGTAAGTTTGACTGAGCCTTGCTGCAACTCCAAATGTTTCATCAACTTCGATGTTGTCTTTTTGAAGCTAGATAGCACTTTGTCGCAGCACAGAGTGTCCAACTAACCTTGACACTGTTATCCTGACACAAACTCAAAATAGTGCCTGTATTTCCAGCTAGAAAATGTGCATCTCTCTCCTTCACTTCATTGTTTACGTTTGAGTCACTGTGTGCTATTATTGTCCTCATGCTGAAAACAGGACTTAATTGTTGCATAGACCAGATGTCACTTCCTGAGATGCAAGAAGAAAGCAAAAATATATCTTTGTACTAAGGAAAATGACAAAATTAGTAATGCAGTGACTTGGATAAGTAACTTTAATCTGATTACTGGACTGCAAATAGTAACACATAAGATTCCTTGTTACAGAAAATAGTGGTCAGATTAGAGTACCGCCTTACTAAGCAATGCATTACTGACATCACTGGTAATAAGCTGACATTTTAAATGTAACAGAGCTAGAGCTGTGTACATAATTTAGTACTCACAGCATGGCAAAATTAGAGAAGTGAAAGAAACAAAGAGAAATATTAAATGAGAAATGAAAGCTTGGTAGGGGGTAGTGAGGGGGGAGAGGGTGCTAAGAGGAAAGGAGTGTAAAGATCAGGAGAAAGGAAAAGTCAACTGCTGAATGGCCTAAGAACTGTTTTCTGTTGATATTTTCATTTTCACAGGGATCAGAAAAACAGAAAGTAGGAAGCACTGAGAGATCACCTCTCTTGTTTCTCTTTCAGTCAGTGTACAACTACCTCTTCTGCTATTCTACATCTCTGCTCATTGTCACGTTAAAGAAGACAGACCTCAGTTTGTACATTGACAGCTTGAAAAAGACTAAGAAATATCACCTCAAACTGTTAATAGAAAACAATCATACCCCACACTCACATTAGCTCCAAAATCTCCAAAAGTAGTTTTAAAGGTACGCTGCTCAAAAAAATAAAGGGAACACTCAAATAACACATCCTAGATCTGAATTAATGAAATATTCTCATTGAATACTTTGTTCTATACAAAGTTTAATGTGCTGACAACAAAATCACACAAAAATCATCAATGGAAATCAAATTTATTAACCAATGGAGGCCTGGATTTGGAGTCACACACAAGATTAAAGTGTAAAAACACACTATAGGCTAATCCAACTTTTGATGTAATGTCCTTAAAACAAGTCAAAATGAATCTCAGTATTGTGTGTGGCCTCCACGTGCCTGTATGACATCCCTACAATGCCTGGGCGTGCTCCTGATGAGGTGGCGGATGGTCTCCTGAGGGATCTCCTCCCAGACCTGGACAAAAACATCCACCAACTCCTGGACAGTCTGTGGTGCAATGTGACGTTGGTGGATGGAGCGAGACATGATGTCCAAGATGTGCTCAATCAGATTCAGGTCTGGGAAACGGGTGGGCCAGTCCATAGCTTCAATGCCTTCATCTTGCAGGAACTGCTGACACTCCAGCCACATGAGGTCTAGCATTGTCCTGCATTAGGAGGAACCCAAGGCCAACTGCACCAGCATGTGGTCTCACAAGGGGTCTGAGGATCTCATCTTGGTACCTAATGGCAGTCATGCTACCTCTGGCGAATACACAGAGGGCTGTGCGGCCCTCCAAAGAAATGCCACCCCACACCATTACTGACCCACTGCCAAACCGGTCATGCTGAAGGATGTTGCAGGCAGCAGATCGCTCTCCACGGCGTCTCCAGACTCTGTCACGTCTGTCACATGTGCTCAGTGTAAACCTGCTTTCATTTGTGAAGACCACAGGGCACCAGTGGCGAATTTGCCAATCCTGGCAAATGCCAAGTGTCCTGCACAGTGTTTGGCTGTGAGCACAACCCCCATCTGTGGACGTCGGGCCCTCATACCATCCTCATGGAGTTGGTTTCTAACCGTTTGTGCAGACACATGCACATTTGTGGCCTGCTGGAGGTCATTTTGCAGGGCTCTGGCAGTGCTCCTCCTGTTCCTCCTTGCACAAAGGCAGAGGTAGCAGTCCTGCTGCTGGGTTCTTGCCCTTCTACGGCCTCCTCCACGTCTCCTGGTGTACTGGCCTGTCTCCTGGTAGCGCCTCCAGCCTCTGGACACTACGCTGACAGACACAGCAAACCTTCTTACCACAGCTCGCATTGATGTGCCATCATGGATGAGCTGCACTACCTGAGCCACTTGTGTGGGTTGTAGAGTCCATCTCATGCTACCACGAGTGTGAAAGCACCACCAACATTCAAAAGTGACCAAAACATCAGCCAGAAAGCATAGGTACTGAGAAGTGGTCTGCGGTCCCCACCTGCAGAACCACTCCTTTATTGAGTGTGTCTTGCTAATTGCCAGTAATTTCCACCTGTTGTCTATTCCATTTGCACAACAGCATGTGAAATTGATTGTCAATCAGTGTTGCTTCCTAAGTGGACAGTTTGATTTCACAGAAGTTTGATTTACTTGGAGTTATATTGTGTTGTTTAAGTGTTCCCTTTATTTTTTTGAGCAGTGTGGTAAGAATGCCCTGAGATGAGAAGGCTAAGGAATATACTAAATTACAAATAACAAATTAATGTTTTGTCCCTACTTTGGCTTTTTTGGCTTTGTTATCTGGAATTTTGCTCTCACACTTTCAAAAGAAGCAGCTTTACCTTCTAACATATTTTTAAACTGCACCAAAAAAAAAAGTTAAATTGATGTACTTCTTCCAAAATTTTAACTAGAGGGGACCTTTAAGCTATGAAATTATGAAATATATGGAAGCTGCCATATGCAAGCAGTGGCTCTTTTTCTTTTAAGTTTGGGACAGTTATATATGTGCACTTTATAATATCCGTTTTCTCACAGTAGCACTTCCTGCCAGCTGACTCTCATTTCCTGCTTATGACGTTGTGTACTCACTCACTCACTTACTCACTCACTCACTCACTCACTCACATAAGTTGAAACTCAGCACACATGTAGAAACATTCAGCGTCACTACCACTGAAGACAGGGAGGAACAAATACTGTCTTTTGGTACCAGATAGACTATCCACGGCAACCGCAACACACAGATTCCTATATGCACACACAAAGACACATATAGACAGAGACCATCATGGAGCTCACTAAAACACACACACACACACACACACACACACACACACACACACACACACACACACACACACACACACACACACACACACTTAAAATGCCTGTTAGTACTCGAGTGTAGTTAAATTGGCAAGCTGTCCTTCCCCTCCTTTCAGAAAATTAATAAACAGCTTTTGCAAACTGTAAAACTAGTTGTTTAAGGGAACTTTGTAGTAGCTGTTCACTCATAGTTTAAATCATATGCATATGTTCTCAGCACTGCTGAACTTTTAAACCTCAGTGGAAGGGAGAAATAGTCAGCATTTTTACTTATTCTTTTAAGGGAATACATTTTTGAGCATGTGACTGCAACCTAACAAACCAGTATGTTCTGACTATTACAAACACAAATTAATAATTTACTTCAATAAACACGTCATAAAAAGAAAACACTGGCATGTTGTCTCTACATAGGATGTGAAGACATCCTCTCCAAGAACAATGTTGGTAAAATTTATCTTCTTAGCTTTCTCTTCTCTTAACAATGACCATGCACAACTGTTTGCCAGTTCACTGCTGGATTTCAATGTGTTCTGTCTTATGCAATTAACTGTTTCAATACAACCTGTATTTATACAGTCCCCTGTAGATTGTATCTGTACAGTGATATAGAAACTCCCTTATTACTCAGTTACAACTTAATATTGTAACCCTAACCAAGAATTGCAAATTTCTCTCTTTAATCTAGCTTAAACAACTCTTTCCCATATCTTCACGGTATGGCTTATCAATTTTATCCCTCTTGTAGACCAGGGTTCTAGCCCGAAAAAACTGAACTGCTTGCTAGTGCTAGGGCTATGCCTGCTTGTAAACTGTAGTGATAGCAATTGGCTCCGATAGCTAACAGCTGAAATTCTCAGCCTGGCGTTGCACTGGGCAATCAAACACTAGCTAGAACCCTGCTGTAGATACTTTGCACATTACCTTTGTTCTTAAAAATCAGTTCCAGTACACTTGTTCTCCATTCCTCAGGCATCCCCTCTCTCTCCAGGATTGTGTTAAACAATCTGGTTAAAAAGTCCACTTCCATGTCTCTTAAACATAATTCACAAAATTGCACATTGAGTTTTATTTAGTAGTAGATCTTTCAGCCACCAGTGTCAGCACTGATCACCCTGCTGTGACAAGAGCCTGGTTTTGGGAGGCCAACTTCAGTGTTTGACTATAATCCTTGTTATTTTGTTAATCAGAACCTGCTATGAACCGCTAATAGAAATGGATATGAAAAGGGAGGTGGTTATCCAGCAGTATGACATGCAGCATCATAAGCCTGGATCCGGTTGAAAAAACAATTACTGTAGCCTTCAAGGCTATAAAAATTGGAAAAGTTGGATGATTGTTGTGGTTTGGGTCTCAAATGAAAGTAGCATCAGTTAATGAAAATGGTGATGTATGTACAGTTTTACAGTTTTGCACAGGTAGGAAGATGACTGAAGCTAATTAGACATAAATGTCTCTTACCAGGAGTTAGCTGAGTGTGTGTGGAGCTGGAGAAAGTGGCAGAGTTGAGAGCTGCAGGTTGGCGGCTATTGGCTGAAGACTGATGGTGATGGTGATGAGGAGGTGTCACCCTCATGGAGCTCCTTCTCAGCTGTTCCAGCTCTGTTAGCCTCTCAGAGAAAGCTAGAGAGCCCGGTTTGACCTCGTCCATCTTCTGACGATGACCTGATAGAAAAAGTTGAGAGGAAATCTTTAGGACTGTTGGTGGTCAAAATTTCAAGCATCGCTTTTTAGCTCAAAATTCTTGCAAATTTATCTTATTTATCAGTAGAGCACCTTCTGCTTGTAATTCGACTTATTAATTATAGGGGTTACAGTTACACTTAAGACAGTGCTCTTACACTTATATGGTTATTGTATTTAGAAATCTAGTGATGGGCAACACATAGGGGTCTGGCTGTGTATCTGTGGTGGTCAGTCATGTTGTTTGTGTGGCTGGCTGCACTTCAAAGCTCTGACACTCAGCTCCACTTACAGGCACTTCCTCCTAACAGGGGAAGTGTGCATGTGTGGACAGACAGAAGTCTGTGTGGGGGAGTTATAAACAAGTGATGGCTATTCACAGTTGAACAGATTTGACAGAAGTATTGTCCTTTTGTCACCTCTTATTATGCCTGAGTCTTTTGACCAGTGTGATTTTGTTAACTTCAGTTCCATCGAACATGAACAAGTGTTATTTTCATGACACATATTAGTGTTCACTAGAAAAACCACATCTGCCTCCATTCTTCTTCCATTCTTAAGCCTAAAAAAATCCCCATGTTTCATCACACTCAGTGGGAGAGGAACTCGGTGTTGCATCAGGTTCCTCTTATTGACTCACTCAACTGAAAGTTTATCTGCAGAGATGAGAAGCAACTCTTCATTGTGTATATAATTGATAAAAATAAATAAAAATTTAAGTGATTAAATAACTACTTTAAACAAGAAATATGGTACTACGAGATTCTTTATAATATTGTGTCAGCAAAAAATATATTACAGTTAAAATTACATGCTAGCCATGGATGGACAAACTGAGATTTATGAGATTTATTACTTAGTGGTTCAACCAACTATATTATTATTACTTATTATTGGTATGTAATGTTTCCTTGAAAAAATAAAACTTTTTCAATGGGCATAAATCTGTTTCAGACTGAAGAAGGGCATGTTGGCCCAAAACGTCACATTTTAAAGGTCTGTTTAGATTAAAATCTTTTCCAGGAGCGTTCTGTTGTGCAGAGTTCTTTGTTTCTCATAAATCAGTTTCAAGCACATGTAATATTAACATACCTGTTTTGTGAGTAAAGAGCAATGCTGTTGATTAGAACTGAATCATCTTTGTAAAATTTAGTTGTACTCAACTGTGTGACATTTCTGTGATAACTGTGTGCCAATTTTGATTAGTATTACTTCTGAGGAGGATCTGAAATGCTGAAGGAGTATAATATACAGTTGTGATCAGAAATTTACATACATTCATCATTGGTAGGAACGTCATGGTACTTTTGGGCTTGTACAGCATTTATATCGCTGAGAGGGTGCTGACTAAGGAATAACCCCCTGGTCAAAATTGATACCTTCAAGCTTGACTAAAATTTGCAGGTGCCCACATGGACAAGCCTTCTGGAGAAAAGTTTTAGAGTCAGACAAGACAAAGATTGAGCTATTTGGTCATAATGACAAGCGGTATCTTTGGAGGAGTAAAGGTAAGGCTTCTAACCCTGTACTGTACTGTACCATCTGTCAAGCATCATGCACTGGGGCTATTTTCCTGCCAGTGCTCCTTGTACATGGCACAAATAATTGGATGAAATAATCAAGAAGGACGGCCTCCAAATTATTCTCCTTCACATCAAATCAAGAGCTAGATATTTGAAACTTGTACAGAGCTGGGTGTTTAAATAGCACAGTGATCCCAAAAACACATTAAAATTGGTTTTGGAATGAATAAAGCAGGCTGAAATTAACTTTCTGGAATGCTCTTCCCAAAGCCCCAATCTCAGTCCTATTCAAATTTGTGGACTACACTCACAAGCCAGGTCGGTGCCAGGAAACCAACCAATATAGCTGAACTATACCAGCTCTGCCAAGAAGTGGAATTATGCCAGAAAGTTGTTGATGGCTATCAAAAGCATCTGGTCAGGCATAGCAAGATTGTGTTCCTCCCATCTTTGCTACCAAAACAGCCATAACCTTTTGAGACATGGGGCTCCACTAGACCCCTGAAGGCATGCCGTAGTATCTGGCAGCAACATGGATTTTACTTGTTTGTCCAGCACATCCAACAGATGCTCAGTTGAATTGAGATCTGGGGAATTGGAAACCACGTCAGTGACTCAAATTTACTGTTGTGCTCTTTAAACCATTCCTGAGCAATTTTTCCTTTGTGGCAAGAATAATTATTCTGCTGAAAGAGGCCACAGCCAG
>NW_022060264.1:0-22869 GCF_007364275.1 Archocentrus centrarchus | reverse complement strand
CAGGGAATACCATTTTCTTGAAATGACCCAAGGCTTCCCAATAGAACATTGCCCAAAGCATCACACTGCCTCGGCCAGCTTGCCTTCTTCCCATAGTATTCCCCGGCCCTCCAAGTGATGTAATGAAAATGTGATTCATCAGACCAGGCCACCTTCTTCCATTGATTCAGGGTCCAATTCTAATTCTCACAAGCCTAGCACAAGTTAACACTTTCAGTGGTGGACAGCATGGCCAGACTGACTAGTCTGCAGCTATGCAGACCTATATGCAGCAAACTGCTGTGTATTCTGACACCTTTCTCTCAGCATTAACATTTTTGGGAACTTGAGCTACAGTAGCTCTTTTGTTGAATCAGACCAAACAGGCCAGCCTTCACTCCCCCATGCATCAGTGAGCCTTGGCTGCCCAAGACCCTGTCGCTGACTGACCAGTAGTCTTTCTTGGAACACTTTTGATAGATATTGACCACTGCAGACCAGGAAACCCCACAAGAGCTACAGTTTTGAAGATACTCTGACCCAGTCATCTAGTCATCACAATCTGACCCTTGTCAAACTCACTCAAATCCTATTTGAGTTAGCTTGCTTATTTTTCTAATGCATCAGCTTTGAGGACAAAATGTTCACTTGCACCCTAATATATCCTACCCACTAATAGGTGCCATGATGTGTTATTCAGTGGTCATACTGTTATATCTATTTGTTGTATACTTTTGACACTGTGTGAATTAGATCATGTGTTTATGTGTGTATAAACTTGTGCACCCAGTTCTTGTTTTTTAAAATCCTTAATGATGTATGCTGTATATCATTCCACTCTGCAAAAAACAGTTCAAAGAAAACATTAAAAGCCCCAAATTACCATGACATTCATGCCCATGATGAGTGTATATAAACACAACTGTATGCATTTTCACAAATGGCATAAAATGAATCAGTCAGTTGAGAATTGGATGGGATCTTCAATTTCACTGTGGAACATCATATTAGTGCCTGCTGAGGAGGAATTGTGAACATCTGTGTGTCAGTATCACTCACGTCGTGGCTCTCTGGGACCGTCCACTGTGATTTTGATGGCTCTTTGGTATGTGGCCACCTGTGGAGGGTTGGTGAACACTGTGATGGTCAGAGTGAAACTTTTTCCTATGAAAAAAGGAGGGAAAAAGGGTTGTGGATAACAAGAGATGAAGAAAAGAGAAAGGTAATTACAATGGACAAAGATCTTTAGTCTTTGGCTTGTGTGGTTTATGCCATAAAGACATACAGAATAATGGCACAGCTGTACTGTTCATTACACAGCATTTACTATACTCTTAAATGCAGTATAAACACATTTACCCTTTGTAATATTAACATACCACATAAAATTTTGTTGTGATGGGTATTTGGGGTAATAAGATTGCAGCTCCCTGTAAAGTGAACTTACTCTGCTCTTTTTTTTTTTTTTAACCTATAAGACTTTGCATGAATCATGGGCAATTTGGGGTATAGTGTCTATGGACTGGAGGTGCAGAGGATTGAACCCCTGACCTTTCATTAGTATATGGCACTTTCCTTTATGAGTGTATTGAAGTGGTTAGCAATGTCGCCTCACAAGTAGGTTCCTGGTTTGAATTCTGGGTAAGCTCAATTTAAAAACTGCTCTTTCTAAGTTGACCATGAATCTGAGGTAGATAAAGTTTTAAAAGTGTATAGACTTAAATGCAGTATGAATTAATGGTTATTAGTAGGCATTATTAGTGGTATGTGACATGTGGTCTAAAGTGCTTTGAGTGATCAGCAAGACTATAAGATTGGCATGTAAATGCCAGTCCATTTCTGTTTTATCAGCCATTGCTGTCTGGTCTCCCAAATGAAAATACCAAAGATGAAGATATAAAGTTGGAGGAGATCATAAAATCTCTTAATTATAGTTAAGTTGATTAGACTAGGTGGCTTAACAGCAAGCTATCCTGCTTGATTTGATGGAGAAAGTTAAAACTTGTTAAAGAAAAAGACAAGATACAGTACCTGTCAAAAGTTTGGACACACTTGGGTAAGTGTGTCCAATGCAGTTCTTTAGCCAATGCAGTTCTTTAGCTTCTGTTCTGGGTTATTTTGTGACCTGGATGAGTTGTTGGTGTATCTTGGACTAATTTTGATAAGTGGCCACTAATGGGACAGTTCACCACTGCTCTAAGTTTTCTCCATTTGTGGCTAATGGAACACCATGGTGTGCCTAAGAAATGGCTTTGTAAGCCTTTCCAGACTAAGATGTCAATGACTTTGTTCATTAATTGTTTCTTTATATTGTATGGTAGTATGGTGATGCTTCAGTCAAAGGCATGGGTGTACTATGGGCTCCCTAGAGTCACCCAGTGCAGTTAACCTTTACACAGATGAAGGGGAAAATAAAGTTCTTGGTTCTTTCAAAGGGATGGCACCTAGACATTGGTACAGATATGTGGATGACACCTGGGTCAAAATCAAGACCCAAGAAGCCTTCACTGATCACATCAACTCAGTGGATAAAAATATAAAGTTCACCAGGGAGGATACCAAGATAATAGATTACCATTCCTGGACTATGCACTGTAAACCGAGATTTTGATTCCACTTAAAAATATTGAGTTCACTTTGCATGGGGGAGTGAAGGCTGAGTTTACTTGTTAATGCTGAGTAGACTGTACTTTTTGATGGTCTGTCTTATTGTAATCATGTGTTTGAGTTCAAACAACTTAATATCATCAAGTTTTGCACCTGCTAAAAATCAAGTTTATACCAGTTTTAACAGACTGGCTTAATGCGCAGCTGCATGGTGGCATGATGTTAGCACTGCTGCCTCACATCTAGAATAGTTATCTGATAGTCTGGGTTCAATTCCACTTTAGCCCGTGACTCTTGCTGTGTGGACTCATGTATGTTCTCCCTGTGTCTGTGTGGGTTTCCCCCCACAATCTGAAGACATGCAGTTACTGGAGTTAGGTTAATTGGTCTCTCTAAATTGCCCACAGGTGTGAATGGTTGTCTGTGTCAGCCCTGCAACAGGCTGGTGACCTGTACGGGGTGTACCCTGCATCTTACTGCCTTGTCAGCCTGGGATAGGCTCCAGCCCCCACCACACAACCATGAAAAGGATAGGGGAACTTATTGATCAAGACATTTTACTTTTTCATGAACTATAAAAGATAAGTTTGGTCAATTAGAACATACAATTTAGTTCAATTGGATATGGAGTAGTGCTTACTTAATAGGCTGAGTTAAATGAACTGTTTCATTACTTAAAAAATTTAAGGCAACGAGTTACCTTGGTTTTTTTAAGTAGATTCAACTTATCTGGGTTTACAGTGTGCTGTGCTCATTGAGGAAGATGGAAGCCTCAACACTGAAGTTTACTGGAAACCCACATACAAACCAGTACCTACTCTTTGACTTCCAAAACCCACTGTAAAACAAACGTGGGGTGATCAGGCCCTGCAACACAGGGCGGAAAAGGAAAGAAACAGGAAGGAAAGAAGACGAACACACATATGTAAAGAAAGCGCTTAAATCATGTAGTTCTTCCAACTGGGCTTTTCTCAAATCTGCAAAGATGCATAAGAAAGAAAGGCACACACCAACTAGGGAGAAAAACAACAACAAAAAAATGCAGTCTTTAGATCCCTTCCCAGGTGCCTCAGTCCTTACTTCAGGTGACCTCAATCAGTCACATAATAGGGTGGGGCAAGGTCTCACAGTGGTTTTACCCAACACCCCTGATGGTAATGACCCATGCTTTTTCAAACCTTGGCTCATGTGATGGCACATAATAATGTAATGTAATTAAACTACTGTTCAATTGTAGATCATGGTTGCTGCAAAGCTAGTTGAGCAGCAGTCCGGAACTGGACTGGCCCTGTTAGTGGGGACTCCAATAGTGCTCGGAGTTGGGGTGGTTTACCTGTGGAACCACAGCAGGTACAAACGAAAGGAGGGGAGGGGAACAGAAAACACCTGAAGGCAGTTCCAGCCTCATGCAGGGCAGGACGGTGCAGCTCAATCCAGCCGAGAACAGAAGAACATGATCCCTTTGGATCGGACCCAAGCAGCTAAGAAAAACGGCTACATGTACTTCAAGGCTGACAAATCTTAGAAATGCCATTCAGTGTTTCACAGAGGCCATCACCCACAGAGCAGAAGACAGATCTGTGACAGTCATATGTGTGAGTATGAATATATGATTTGTGTGTGTGTGTGTGGTGCATGTGTGTGCGTGTGTGTGTGTGTGGTGCATGTGTGTGCGTGTGGTGCATGTGTGTGCGTGTGTGTGTGTGGTACATGTGTGTGCATGTGTGTGCGTGTGCGTGTGTGTGTGTGGTACATGTGTGTGCATGTGTGTGCGTATGTATGTGTGTGGTGCATGTGTGTGCGTGTGGTGCATGTGTGTGCGTGTGTGTGTGTGTGTGTGTGTGTGTGTGTGTGTGTGTGTGTGTGTGTGTGTGTGTGCATGTGTGTGAGTGTATGGACAGCAGGGCCTGGGCCTGTGGTTCACTGAGCCTTGGCACCTGTGGGACATGGTTGCGGAGGGTGGGAGTCACCCCTCCCTATCACTCCCTATCGCTTCCTGCTGCTTCCTGCTGGTTGCCACTGCTGCCCTGGAGTGTCGGGTGCCCGTGGGTCCCGGGGTTCGCGGCTGGATGTCTTGGCGTGGTTCTTGGCCCGCTCCCTTGGCGGTTGTGGCCTGGGGGTAGCTCGGGCCTCTTTGGCGTGGGGGGGCTCTGCTGGGTGTCGGCGGTTCTCGGGCGCCTGGGGCCCTGGGGCCCTGGGGCCGCATTCGCGGCTCATGCGGGGGATGCCGGCCCGCGGCGGGGGTTGGCTGCTCATTGCCTCTGGCTGTCTGGACTCTTGCCGTTTGGCCGTGGGGGGGTCCGTCTGGGGTCTACCTCCTTCCTCCTCTGGGGTGTGTGCGCAGTTGCCATCGGGATGTGTGGCCTCTCGTCTTCTGATGTCCTGGTGGGCCGTGGATAGGCCGCGTCCTCTGGGTCCTTTCCCGTTCGCCTCTGGATCACGGGGGGCATGATTGCAGTTTCTTGCCTCCATTGGTGAGTACGTTCCATGACAAAGGCACATACACACATTACACATTTTTGTTTTTCTTTCTCACTCCTTTTTGTACCCTTTCCTTTCTGCCTGTCACGCCTGGTATAAATAAATAAAATAAAAACAAAATACAAACTAAATACATGCTAACAAGAGTAGCCTATTGTAAAACTTAAAGAGCTATTCTTGGAAAAGCAAATATGTTTGGTACACCAGCGTATTCGGATCATATTCTGAGTGCGAAAACTGCCAGACATGACAAGCTTAAAAAAAAAAAAGAAGACAGATCTGTCAATGTTTTACCAGAACAGAGCAGCAGCCTACAAACAGCAGAGGAAATGGACAGACATGGTACAGGATTGCACTAAGGCTGTGGAACTCAGTCCACATTACGCAATGGCTCTGTTCAGGAGGGCTAAAGCTCTGGAAAAAAACTAGACAACAAGAAGGAGTGTCTAGCGGAGGATGTCATAGTGGTGTGTATCTTCGAGACCTTCCAGAACCAACATGGCATGCTGCTAGCAGAAAAGGTGCTGAAGCAGCTTGGGAAATGGAAGGCCAAAGAGAAATACAAGAACTGTGAGCTGATGATGCCTTCGCCTCAGTTCATCAAGTCACACTTTAGCTCCTTCAGTGATGACATCAACTCCCAGCCTCTGCAGAGAGGGAAGGGGGGGAGGGGGGGTGCAAATGCGTCAAGAAGATTGAGTCAATAGGAAGATACACTGCTGAGGCGTGGCTGCTGCGCACCACCTTCTACCTTCTGATCTAAAACTTTTCTGTTGCTCAGCCTGAATTGGATCGGGTCATCAATAGAATAGAATGCCTTTATTGTCATTACACAGAATATGTAATGAGATTGGAAAGTCACTCCCATTCAGTGCCATGCTGTAGAAAGTCAAATATATATACATTGTAAAAAAAATAAAATAAGTATATACATATATTAATGAAGATGGAGATGAGCATTGCACTTGGTGAATGAATATTGCACTATTGAATGAATATTGTATATTGCACATTATAGGGGTGATAGATATTGTTCAGTATGTGTGTGTGAGTTCAGGGTGGTGATTGCTTTGGCAAATAAACTGTTCTTGAGTCTGTTTGTTCTGGCTTTGATGCACCTGTAGCACCTGCCAGAGGGCAGCAGGTCAAACAGTTCAAAGCCAGGGTGTGAGCTGTATTTGATGATGTTTTTGGCTCTGCTGAGGCAGTGGGAGGTGTAGATGTCAGTCAGGGAGGGGACAGGGCAGCCAGTTCTTTGTACTGTCTTGACTACCGTCTGAAGCCTCCCCCTGTCTGCCTCAGTGCAGCTGCCATACCATACTGTGATACAGTATGTCAGCAGGCTCTCAATGGATGAGTGGTTAAAAAGTCAGCAGCAGGTTTGAGTCCAAGTTGTTCTTCCTGAGGACTCTCAGGAAGTGAAGTTGCTGCTGAGCCTTCTTGATAACAGCTGTGATGTTATCTGACCAGGAAAGATCAGCAGAGATGAGGACACCAAGAAACCTGAAGGTGTGGACCCTCTCCACACGCTCACTGTTGATGTAGATGGGGGTCTGGGTCAGTCTTTGGTTTTCATGGTGTTCAGTGCCAGGTTGTCCTCTGAACACCAGGCTGTCAGCTTCAGGACCTCTTTCTGTAGGCTGCCTCATCTCCCCTTGAGATGAACCCAACTACTGTGGTGTCGCCAGCAAATTTGACAATGAGGTTGTTATTGTGGGCTGGCCTCCAATCATGGGTGTAGAGGCAGTACATGAGGGGGGTCAGCACACAGTCCTGTGGGGAGCCAGTGCTCAGTGTGCGGGTGGAGGAGAGATAGGGGCCAAGTCTTGCAGTCTGGGGCCGGTTGGTTAAGAAGTTCTTTATCCAAGAACATGTGATGAGGGGAGGCCCAGGGTGTGCAGTTTGGTATTGAGAATGTCCGAGATGATTGTATTGAACGCTGAGCTGTAATCCACAAAGACCATGTGAGCGTAGCTCTGCTGCTGCACCAAGTGGCTCAACACAGAGTGGAGAGCTGCTGCGATTGCATCCTCTGTAGATCTGTTTGCATGATATGCAAACTGATGGGTGTCAAGTGTGTGTGTGTGTGTGTGTGTGTGTGTGTGTGTGTGTGTGTGTGTGGTGGTGGTGGTGGTGGTGGTTGTGGTGGTGGTTTGTAGTGGTGGTGGTATTTGATGGGATCCAGCACATCATGATTACTGGTGTGAAGGGCCGCAGGGCGGTAATCATTTAGGCTGTTGATGGATGACCTTTTGGGCACAGGGATGATTGTGGCTGTTTTTAGGCAGGGGTGATGACTGCTTGGGCCACGGAGACATTGAAAATCCTGATGAGAATCAGGGTGAGCTGGTGGGCATGTGCACAACGCCAATGAGAAGGTGTGTAATAATTGTGACAAGGGATTACAAATGTTTAGATCACTGTATACATTTTATTAAAAATGTTTTAAAATAATCAAATAAACAAATGTTAAAATACAGTAATTATGATTGATATTGTTTGTGAAACATTTGGTTTTATCTTTCTTTCTATTTTGTTAAAATAGAAAGAAAGTATAAAGTTATAAAGTATATATAAAAAAAAGTATATATAAAGTATATAGTTATAAAGTATTGCCAAGCCCAACTCCTGAAAAGCACCCACACACCACCACCCCCCCCCCACCACCACCAGTACCACCAAACTTTACACTTGGTACAACATAGTCAGACAAGTACTGTTCTCCTGGCAACCGCTAAACCCAGACTCAACCACCAGATTGACAGATGGAGAAGTATGATTCATCACCCTAGACAACACGTCTCCACTTCATCCGATGCTCTGCATCATCATGCTTGGTGATGTAAGGCTTGGATACAGCTGCATGAAGCTCTCTACACAGTGTTCCTAAGCTAATCTGAAGGCCACATAAAGTTTGGAGGTCTGTTGTGATTGACTCTGCAGAAAGTTGGCCTCTGCAGACCATGTGCCATTTTACGTTGCTGTCTTTCCCAACCACTTCCACTTTGTTATAATACCACTAACAATTGACTGTGGAATATTTTGTAGCGAGAACTGCACTTGTTGCACAGGTGATGTCCTATCAAGGTACCAGGTTGGAATTCACTGAGCTCATGAGAGTGACCCATTCTTTCACAAATATTTGCAGAAGCAGACTACATTCGTTGTCTTTGCTGTTAAAACTATGTGACAGTCTTGTTGCTGTAGTTCCTCATAGCTTAAAACGATAGCTAAGCACCTGCCAGCCATTCAGAAGTTTAACTGCAATCATATCTGAGAGGTATGACAAGTTTTTGCATAACACATTAATAGGGCTGTCTGTGTGACTGTTTATGTTGGGCTTGTTGGGAGGTCAACTTTGGAAGTAGCACATACTGTACTTAAATCACTTACTTAAATCTGTGCTTACTACAAACACTACACTTACATTACTGCTATTGTGTACAATGACTGGAGTAAAGCTGCCTTGTGCAAACAGTCTGATGGTTTCATTTTTTGTTTGTCGCTCAGCATTTCCCTTTCCCCCTAAATCTCTCTCTCTCTCTCACACACACACACACACACACACACACACAAAATCTGGTTAGTAGGTATTACTCTTACTTCTCTCTCCCACTCTGCCTCTGTAAACATTTTGCCATTATATTATTTCCCCCCAAAATTATGATATATGAAATGTCATATTTTATGTTCAAAACTGAAATACAGTTTCAGACACTTTCTAAAACCTTTCTATAGCAAATACCAACCACAAACAGATGACATTACCTGCTGTATTAATGGCCACTAGATGGCACCTAATAACTCTGTGTCTCTGCTTTCCTTGTGCAACCCAGAAACGAGGTTAATCTCTTATCTCTCCTGATCTAGATGCAGTGTTTACTCTTTATACACTGTTCTATACGAGTAAAAAAAAAAAAAAAAGGTATAGTATAAATGAACAATGTATAACAGGAAGCATGTCTCTCTGCCCTTGTTTACAAAGAGAGAGTTCCCAGTAAGAGTGTCTATCAGGCAGTTGGTGGCATCACTCTCTCTCTCTCTTACTGAATTTCTCTCCCTCTCTCACACACATGCATGCAGAATATCAACAAATCACAAAAAGCCTGTGTGTGTTTTGACAAGTGTTTTTTTTTTTTTTCCCAAGTCACTCCTGCCTCTCGCACCCTCTGAAGATAACAGCAGATTTGACTCATGAAGTGTGCTTGTGTGTGCACATGCATCATGTCAGGACTTGCTAAGTTTGGGTCATTCAGTTTTACTCACAATGTACAAGTACACATGTATGCATGTAGTCAAATATTGTGAAAGACAAAAATTATGATCTCGAAAGAGGAACTGATGGAAAGACTGAAAACTGGTTACACACACACACACACACACACACACACACACACACACACACACACACACACACACACACTAGTGGCATTAGCTTGAATCTTCATATAAAAGAAGCACAGTAGAGACTGCATCATCCGTTGACCAGTTAGTTATCTCAGGTGTATTGAGTCATATTTGCAGGAATGCAGCATGTATTGACTCCTCAACCTCTGGTGTCCACCATTTGGTATAATACCATGAGAGGCACCAACCCGCTCTGTTCAGTCCTGCAATGGAGGTGTAGAATTAGGTCCATTTAGACTAAATGGACCAAGCTTCCCATAAAGTGAGTTGAAAATATTCCCAACCAGCACCTGTACAGTATACCCACAAATCAAATGTGTTGAGACAGTATATTGCTGCAGCTGTGTCGCAGCTATTTAGCTGATAAGTCAGCAGGTAGCATAAACAAACAAACAAACAAGAATACAGGTTAATGAGGCAGGTGACAGCTTTCTAAACTCACTCCAATCCTATTTTCAGAGCAAAAACAATACTGCTTATGAAAAAAAACACAAAAACTAAAAGGCTGTAATGGAGTGGGCATGGTACTTGGGGTAATGATATATGGTCAAAAAATAATCATGATTTTAATCCACAAGTTGAAGGTTTATCAGAAACAAACAGAAATATTGTGAGATACAGTTTTACATCTGTCGAAAATATTCAAAAATAAAATAGGTATTTGCTGCATAAGGTGTACTGTATATATCTTATTTGACTACATTTGGTCAAAGGTGAAGCCAAATCTAGTTTTTTTTATCTGACTTCTTCCACATTGGTTACTTTAGCTTTCCAGACAGATTCAAGTAACTGTATTCTGTAAACTGAACCACAAACCACCTGTCATGGTCCTGGGCCGTGTGCCTAGCATTTGTGTTTTATTCTTTTAGGTTCTGTTTTCACTGAGTTCTGTTATATTCCTAGTTTGTTTTGGTTTTGATTATCCTCCTTAGTTCCTGTCTTGTTGTTAGTTATTTTTTACTAGTTGATTTCCTAGTTCCCTTTATTCCTGTCTCCCCTCCATCTGTGTTCTTGTGTCTGTTTTGTCCTTTTGTCACGTCCCTGGCCTCTTGTGTTTTTGTATTGAGTTTTATTCCCAGTGTTGTGACTAGTCTGCATCTCTGGCCCATGTCTTGTTTAATTACATTCAGCTGTGCCCCTCACCTTTTGCCTGTTCCCTGATTACCTTATGTGTGTATTTAAGTCCTTAGTCTGTGTCTGTTCCTTGTTGTGTCGTCACGTCACTGTTTTGTCCCGGTTTCGCTGTGTGCATCCCGCTCTGGATTATGTTCTTGCCTTCTGTTCTGCGTTCAAGTAAATAAAGCTTTAATTTAAATTAAGCTTTCTGCCTTATGTATCCTGTGTTGGGGTCCTCTTCCTTGCCTGCCACAATGTTTCATGACACCAACAGTGTATCAATTTTGCAACCAAGTACTTCTGAAAACAGGGAAGACTGACTAATGATGACAAGTTTGCAAATGTTGAGGAGCAGCAAGTGTTTATGAGGTTTAGCTAAATTTCAACTATGGTTCAACTACAAATTTTTCCAAATTTCCAGTTTAAGCTGCAAGCACATCTGTGTGCAAAGGATTTACAGTTAAAAACAGTTTGGATGACCTAGCTTCCTTCCTGTATATTGTTCCTGTCACCTGATCATAAAAAGCATTAATAAGAAAAGGATGCAGACACAGAGCAAAGAACACATACATAAGTGTCATAGCAGCGGAGTTACAGTTTCATTCATTAACAGATAGCAAGAACAGCAGTCTTCCAGCTATAAATCAATGTTTTAAAAAACATTACTATCTTAAAACACTGCTAAGAGAGTGATGCAGGAAAAATGACCCCATTGTACTCTGTGCTGTTAAATTTGCATGAAAACAAATTTATACTCCTCATTTTTCTTCATTTGAATTCTACTGCGTCTGAATTATTAATATGCTGTTTTCAAATGCAGGACTGTAGAATTGATAGAATATGGACAGTTTTACAAATTTCTTTTGGCCTGGGGAGGACTTATCAATTTTCTGTGTGTTTATGTGTGTGTGAAGGGTGAGCAGGGTTTGTGTACACAGCACTGGTGTTTTAAATAGATAAGTAGGGACATTTGCCTGCGCCTGATTTAGACTAACTGCGTTCATATGTCCGTTAAAAAGAGAGGGAGAAAGAAAGAGGCAGACACTGAATGGGATATTAGGAGGAAGTTGTATGAATGCTGTTTTTATTCACATGTACTTCCCCTAATTTTGTCCATGTGTGCTTGTGCAAAACATGTCTATTAATTTTCAACCCACAGAAGTTTTTAAAGGTGATGTCAGTCATGCTAATAGACTGATGCTTGCAAACTCACATTTGTACATCTTTTATGATATACTATCACAAAAATTCACATTTCTATGCATGTATTTCCTAATGCATGTCTGTTTCTGTATGTATGTACCTCTTCCACTGCGGCCCACGAAGCGGAGGTCGTTGAATCTGGCTACTTGGTTCTTGATTGCAGCTGTGGCATTGCGAAGCTCAGCTGAGTAATTCTCATCATTTCCAGCCATCACTGTAACCAAGGTGCCATCTGGAATGTCTCCCAGGGCAACCACCTAGTGACATGTTGGCACAAACAGGAGAAAAGATGGAGTAGCCTATTTAATGTGTACTCTTGAAGTGTCTGTGAGGTGGTGTCTTTTTGAAAGGTGAATATTATTTTAGGGTCTTTACAAAGCATCTTGCTTTGTGTTGTTGTGATTTGGTGCTATATAAATGAAACTGAATTGAATTCACAATAAAAACATGTATAGTTTCTGAATGCTTTGCAGTCCTAATTTAATCCAGATTGGAGTTTTTCAAAATCTATCTTTGTAGAGACACTGGATACCTCTTCACTGCCATTTTTCAATGCACAAAATAGTGCCATAGACTTTAGTCAAGGTTCTTTTAATATCTTAAATACACAAATGAGGGTGCTGCCGGACATTTCTGCTGATGTCATCTATATCACTGCACCAGCATAGACAATGGGTCCAAGGATCTCAGGGTGCTGTTGCCTAGCCTGCAGAGGTTTGTGCGTCCCTCCATGGATATTCCATAGGCGCCCTGTGAAAAGCACAGGGCACCTGGTATTCTATGGCAAATGCCAGCTGGGCTCCACAGTGTCTAGCCAAATGCAAACCTAGTGAAAAAATAATCAGAAATAATAAGGAGGGAAAAAATATCAGTGCCCTCCACCTGTAAAATCAGTCTTGTTTTGAGGATTGTATCGTTGTGTATCGCTGCCAACACATTTGTGCAAGCACACTTTGCATTACTGTAATTATGCAACCGTTCATCCCCTCGGAAAAATCCAAATGGTTTCTGAAAGCAAATAAATTGTGCTCCACAGACAACATGTGGTTAGGGCATCTTCCTATACTCTTAAAAAGAGTATAGGAAGATGCAAAGGAAAAGTGTTCCTTTAATTTTTTGAGCAGTCTATAAAGATGGATGTGAATTGCTGAGGCTAGCACAGTTTATTCTGACAGTGTGCTTGGTTTATACTACCTGAGCATTGAATTTCATGTAAAAGATGCAAATGATTAACTAAAAGTTGTTGAATAAACCTTAATAAAGGTTTATTCTCCATGTGCTCTAGAGAGCACATCCACACCTACACAAATACAAAGCCGGGAGGCTGATTTCCATATTAAGGCTAATCACACCAAGGCATCATTGTGCAAATAAGCAGGACAGATATAGTACTATGGAGCACTTCTCTCTGCAACCTGGAGCTCTCCAACCAACGACAACTGCCACACTGACATTAAGTACTCAGTTAACTTGCAAAAATGATGGTCCAACTGTTCATTACCACCTAAAGTGCTGTGAGAATAATTCAACTCACCAATCGCAGTATTGATCTGAGTTGATGGAATCTTGACTGGCTGAAATAAGCAAATGAGCATTCCACTTGCTGGGTTCGAAAATATGATTTGCAAATAGTTTGCATTCAAGAACAAACATACACATAAACACAGTCAGGCAGACTGTCGGCAACAGAGCTAAAAGCAGGCCAACAGAATAAACAAGACAAAGGAAACAATTATGAAGGCAAATATGTGTGTATCTGTGTATGTGTATGCACATCCAATACCTGTGTGTATACCTAGTGTGTGTGTGTTATCATGTATGTTCAATGTGCATGTGTATTTCAGTGAGTATATAAAATGTCTATTTGTGTGGGTGTGTGTGTGTGCATTTCAACAGTCATCCATTATCAGTAAGAAGCAGTGACATCCGCTCATGACATTCCATAATGATGCATAATGCACCAAACTCTCTTACACACGCATGCATGCGCAAACACTAATGCATAAAACCCAGTAAATCAATCCACTATGTGTTCTGCAGCTAAAAGCTACTTTTCCACAAATGCATTTTGTCTCAAAGTGCAGGAAAACCATCCACACAAGGGAAACACAGCAAAAACAAACAAACGTGTAAAATCACTGAGGATGGATGGAACATATGACCAGTGGGTAAGACAGAATAAAAGTCTGTAAAAATTTGTGACTGAAGCTGTCAAAAAGAAAATGTATTTTAAAATATTATGAATTTCCATTTTGTATTTTTATTCACATTAAATATCAAAATCATGTGTGAAAAGTCTCTATTAACATTAACTTAAAAATGCAGTCTGATGTGAAGAATTACTGCTTTTCTCTGTTTGTTTGTGGACAATGAATATTTTGAACAACAAGTCGGACAAGAACAGTACATGGAATAATAACTAACAGATGAACTGATGAAAATAATTCAGCAATAATATGTTGAGGTAAAGCTACATGTTAAGGAATGTTATTATCAGAAAACCTTCAGTAGGTGAAGAGTTCATCTTTACCTGGTTGCAAGTGGCGGTAACTGTTATGGGTTATTTTAATGTGTGAAACTGTGTATAATAGCTATTTGTATGCAAGCTCTAAGCATTACAAAGTACACAGTCACATGCTGAAATGACCAAGACCTAAACACTGCACTGCCAACATACACACCTTAAAAGCAATGGGCAGGGTCTTGTTACACCTCCAGTGAGAAGGCAACACAGAGCACAGGAAGTTGGGACTGTCAGTTTTCACCAGCTCTCCTGGATGATCTGGCATCACCTAAACAAACAGCAGCACATTTATATATTAGTCTTAAACTCTGGCAGCAGCTCACAAATAACCAGCCAGTCCCATGCCGCCCTACCTCCACCATGCCATGGTCAGCCATGCGCAGTTTGCCCACCAGAGCAGCTCCACCACTGGCCTCCTGTGCTCCCAGGGGCAGGGCCTCGGCCATCTTCCCCCCCGAGGCGAGGGTGGTAGAGGGGGGAGTATAACGGCGACCAGGGGCAGGGTCTGTGTGAGAAGCCAAGAAAAATACTGCAGATGCTCTGTGTTGGCATACGTGTAATTATAGGGAGGAGGAGAGCCATTCTTTTAGGTAGACCTAATAATAGCTATAACTGAATGAGAATTGATTTTCATGTTAAAATACATCAATTAGATAATTGTTTAGGCAAAAAGAAAATGTCGAAAATTTCATGATTTCAGCTTCTGTTTTGCTTCCAAATGTTTTCTGCTTTTCTCAGTTATCGCAGATAATATTTTTTTTTTCACTTTTTTGTGACATCTTATAGATCCAGTTACTGATCAGTCGGTAAGCAGGTTAATAGATAATAAAAGTTTACTAGAAAGACGTCTATAGATAGTGTTTGACAAATTAAGACTATGCTGGGTGTTTATTCAGGTTATAGACACAGGCACGCACGCACACACACAAAGTGCTATGGCATTTATAAAATGGAACTGTGGAATCAAAAAGTGGAACACTACAATCAAAGAACACAAGTTAGTGCCACCACATAAAAAGATAATGTCAGAGAAATAAGCAGGTTTGCACAGGGGCGCCAATGGTTTGTCAGCTTTACCAAAGCCACGGCTGTACAGTTTGAAACCTTCCCACTGTCACGCACAAATACACACACACACACACACACACACACACACACACACACACACACACACACACACACACACACACACACACACACACACACACACACACACACACACATCAAGGAAGAGACACAGAGAGAGAGAAATAGTCCCACAGAACAGCTTGTTTTACAATGTCACGTCTCAGACATATATGCCATAATGACATATCCCTGTTACCTTCCAACTGGACTGAATTGAACTTTTATGCCACTTTTTTTTGTTGCTTTTAAGAAACACTCAATGCTCTTAGGCTACAACCCACATTCACCCATGCACACACACATTCATGCAGAGCTTTAATCGGTCATGAAGACAATTTAGGGTTATGTATTGTGCTCAAGAAACTTTGACTCGGAGATCAAACCACTTACCTGACCGACATTTTAGATATCTTTAAACGTGAAAGAAAAAAATCGTTTAAGCTGATGTGAAGTCGGAGTGTAAATCTTGATACAGAAACCTGCTTGGATATGTTATGCAGTATTATGCTGTGTAGCTAGGTAGCTGCTTCAAATGTTTCTACAAGCCAGTAACACACACACACACACACACACACACACACACACACACACACACACACACACACACACACACACACACACACACACACAAAACAAAAAACAACGGAACCAGCGAATAAGGAATAACGCTACACTGTCAGAGAACCAGGGCATTTCTCCAATCAATCAGTCAATTCTAGCTATGTGACAGCTGATTAGGCTAATATATGATCTTGCCAGCATACAACAGGCAGTGGAAACTGCTCTAGAACTCGGGTAGAGTTGTCTGTGGATTTTTTTTATACTTTTATTGTTCACAACCACCACAACAACAATAATAATAATAATAGCAATAAGTCGTACCGTATTTGGCGTCCCACGGAAACACCATTTGTGCGTCCACCGAATCTCGACTCGCCGATTTTGACTATAAGCCTCACGCTTTCTTCTTGTTTGTGGCGCAAAAAGCGGATTCCAATGTGAATTTTCGCGTGAGCTTGTCACGTTGTCCAGTTCTTGTTATCTGTCCGTAAAACTATCCCGTCCAAACGCGCCAGAATTAAACTGTGCACATAAATATCCGCACAAAACGCTCTCCACAAACAGATCTCCGACAGTTCAGTGCGTGTTTTAGGTGTTCTCCACATAGAATAGAAACCAATGGTAGACTGAGACGGGTTTTGGAAAGTCTTCAGAGCTCAGCAGAAAAAGCTCATAATTAAAGTGTAAGGAAACGCGCAAATATTGGAGAAAATGAAAAAATGAGATTCTGAATGCATTTTAAATGTAGTTTCTTTCAATATGCCGTTTCATAATAACTGCATCGCTTTCCTTTCTCCTGCATATGAATGGCCATCTCCGATCTCGTCGTCAGGGTTTTACCGGCACTGCTCCGGATTTGCATCTCATCTGAGCAAAGACCTGCTCTCAGCCAATGAGGACGCTTTTTAGAGGCTGTCGCCGAAAGGATAAGACCAATCAGGATCCTGTGCGTCCGAAAGGAGGCGAGTTTGTGGAGAAACAAGGAGGCAGAACTGCGTTTCTTCCTGCATGAAACTGCAGCTGTGTGTAATCACACATCCCCACATAATCCTACAAACTACCAAAGTACAGCTCAAAGCATTTAACAAAACTAGTAAGATGCCTTCCTTCGTTTGACAGTAGAATATTTTTTTTCTTTTTCTTTTCATTAAAATATACTCAAAACTGATAAACCTTATAGTATGCCTCATATGAGCAAGCTGTCCGTAGCGCACAAAGACAATAGGGGGCAGCAGATGATCTAAATCACATCACTGATCCTGAATGAAGAGCGGCAGAAACCGAAGGGGCCAGAGTCACATTAATAAATGTGACTCTGATGTCATCTTATTTTTTTTTAACTAATATGAAAAGCTAATATACACATTCAAACATCTGTGGATGTACTTTAATATAAATGACACTTTGTGTCACTCTGTGTGTGAGTACTTTTTTTAATTTTAATTTAGCACCTGAGTGTGTAATAATTCTTGTAAATGTATTACATTTCAGTGTTTTATTAAATTGCTGTGTTACACTTGTTTGTTGATTTTTTTTTATCCCATAAAATATTTGGTTTTATTATATTTGCGCGTGATTTTACATATATATGTTTAGGTCTGACGGAGGCATAAATGTGAATACAGCATTATTGTTAACCAGGGATAGTTTTAACCTCAGTGAGATTTTTACTGGTAAGTATGTGCCTGTAAATCCTGAACATAACTGAATTACAAAACAATTTAAGCATCATGTTTAATAAATTGATAATAAAATTAAATAAAGATAAAACTTTTAACATTATATTACAATTATTCACATTTGGGAAACAAAGGAGTCTACACACCAAAGCACTCCTGGAAAAAAAATTTAATCTGAGCAGACCTTTAAAACGTGAAGTTACGGGCCAAGATGCCCTTCTTCAAACTATTTTTTTTTTAATTATTCACATTTGAAAATCATTTCTATTTACTCCTTGAAATTCATTCATACCCAAAAACTTGAATGCACAAAACACTGTTTATTTCTGCTTGTAGCAGCAGGGAAAGAACTGACAGATGAAAAAGTAACTGTGACTTACCCTGCCTGAGCAATAAAAAACGTTGCATTGGTGAGGAATTTAGTTGTGGTTAAATTGCTATAGAAAAGTTGCTGCTGAAATTCCAACTCCACTTAGAGAGTCATGCAGAATGCATGTTGGAGTTCAGCTTTTTGAAATTTTTACAATTTGATAATCTTGCACTAGAACAAATGTCATCTTGAAAAATGACAGGCAAACATGTTTTTAGTGTTTGAGATGGTTTTCTTTTTTCTGATTTTTTAAATGAAATTGCCTTAAATGAGAAAATTAGGCAAAAATCATTCCACTTTTTGATTTATTGTGTAGCTTTCAAATGACACCAGACCTTCAACTAATTTACTTTGCTCAGCCATCTTCTTATTTGCATTAGTTAAATTTTTCTGTTTCAAGTCACATAATTGAGGTACTCCAAATACGGTACCAGTGCATTGACCAGTCACTGTACACACTTTTTTTTTTTAATACAAGTAACTCTTAAATATGTTTCTTTGAAATCTGCTTACAGTTGATTGTCTACGGTTTGCTTTGAAAATTTAAATGTCTGTTTTCCTCTTCAATTAACATTCATTCAGAAGAAACTGGATAGGGTTCTCAAATTAAATGAATTTATGCTGTTAAAAAAATTGATTTCATCATCAGGAATCCAGACATACTTATACTAAAATGCACTTATGGGTTTATTGGTAAATATAAGGCAACTAATTGTAAGTTTAGACTTTTTTTCTAGAAACAGGAATAAAAGTGTGCTAAAAAAAAAAATAATCTATGCATGCTGTGAAGGTAGTTTGGATTCCTTACAATATAAAAGTATACAAAATACATAATCTTGTGTTGAAATGCCTATTTAAGTGAGGAGTGAGTCAATTTAATCTGGACATGCACATGGATGAGTTTCAGGTAAACACCAGTCTGCCTCTCTAGCCAACGGGGAATGATAAAAAATGTAAATGCCCAAGCCTGAGATGGACACTATGTGATTTCCCTTGGAAATATCCATTTTCCACTTCCTCATCATGTTTATTTGTCCAGATTGTGCAGGTTATCTGGAGATAAAAGAAATTAAAAAAAAAAAACAAAAACTCCCAGTTATATAACATAAAAGCTTCACATGTCTCCCTCCACTGGCATTTACCCTTATTTTCATTCTTGTGCAACAAGTTAAAGTTTTTTTTTTTTATAAATGTTTGTGCTATTAAATGTGACATTAAACATTTCTTCTCTTTTAACAGTGATAAAAACAATCCAGGCACTGTAGGATGCTTTGAAACAAGATATTAGGAAACATTTCAGACCTTATATAAACTTCACACACTCTATAGAAATAAAGTCAGCTCTGGTCCTGTTCTTCACATATACTGATAGCCTTGCTTCTTATTTGAGAGAGACGTGATGCTGTAAGGTGTCACAATTTTTTAACAGATTCAGCTCTTAAAAAAAAAAAAAAAACTCTTCAATATCCAAATAAAAATACTTCGTAGAAATATGAGGAGTCAAATTAAAGAAAGAAAGAAAGAAAGAAAGAAAGAAAGAAAGAAAGAAAGAAAGAAAGAAAGAAAGAAAGAAAGAAAGAAAGAAAGAAAGAAAGAAAGATGACAGAGGGAGAGGAGTTGGATTTCACTAAGCCAGCATTTACCTCGGACTAGCTTGTAATGTGAGCTGCTTACTGTCCTCTGATCCATAATCAATACTCAGCCACAATCTCCTATCAACGTTATTGATACTAACATTGCTTGATATAATCAGTAGAAATACCTTGTCATTTGTGGATCAGTTGTGTATATTTAAACTGTTTTTATTTTCACATGATTAGACATAAAATTCTACTGTCATTTACCATAAAATAGTTTGGCAGGGGTAAAAGCACTAGTGGAAGAATCTCAAATATATTACACAGCCATGGTTATTGAGCTTTAAATCTGTGCAGGAAGGGCCTAGGTGAATTTTTGAAAGTGCTGGAAATCCCTGAAAATCAGAAACAAATGCTTGGAAATACCACAAGGACACTGAAAATATGTTTTCTCAAGAGATATATCCCATTATGGATAATACAAACACTGCTATCTGCATTAGCTGACAAAATTAGCTGCCATAATCAACTGTGTTAAAATGGTTTTCAAACTTTTTTTAGGATGATATAGTTGATATTTAAAAAACACACAGGCAAATTACAGATCTGAGACAATGCAAACTTTGGTGGCCTCCATGTAAGCCTGACTTCTTCAAGTTAAACTTGCTACATAACGGTCACACTGCTTTGTGCACTGGAACTGAACCCATTGAAGACCCCAGTAGAAATCCAGAACATTCTCAAGACCTCAGAAACCTCAGAGTAACATTTACAACTTATGAAAAACCCTGAAGCCCAACAGGAATTGCAGAACTGCAAATACTTGTAGAAAAATTGAACAGTAAAGAGCTAATTGCTTACAAGATAAAGTCCCAAATTCAGCAACACAGGTTTTTAACAAAATTTGTATTTTTAGTTCCTCATGACAAGTACAAATGGCAAAAAACATTGATCAAGAGTGCTAATCACAAATAGAACACACATGATAGTGATATAGGTGACTGTGAATAATCAAGAAAAATCAGCTTTACCAAAGAGTCCACTGCCTGTCCGGCCTTTCCTCATCAGATACATAGCCCAGGACAAGGGCCCAGAGCTGGAGAAAGTTCCAGGGTTCATGCTCCAATCTGTGTGCAGCAACAGCTGGGGCGTGATTTCAGACACCCAGATAGGTGAGAAAAAAAGATGTGAGAGAAAATTTATATCAAAAAGGATGCAAAGGGAACTGACAGAAAATGGGAGAAAAAGATGGAACTTTAAAAGAAAGGGCACAAATAAAGTATTTTGTTAGTCCAAAATTTGAAATCTGCAACAACACATAATAAGAATCAGAAAACTTATTCAGCAATGAAGTGCTCCAGCCTGTCCTTACCTACATGACCTGCTTTTATACCCCTCATTCATCTCCTCACCCCTCCCTATTCCTCCATGTCACCCTACATATTAGTGCAAACCAGAAGAAAAGTGAGGGAGTTAAAAGTGAGGGCAAACAAGAGGAGGAGGGAGAGGAGCAAGTCAAGCTTAATTCATTCTCCCCTTCTTTAAAGTGTAGCCACAGGGGACACAACTCCATTTTGCCCTCAGGCTCTTTAAAGCTGCTAATTTTATTTAGCTACTCAAATCATTTTCTGTCTCTCTTTTTTCTCCATCCCTTGATCTTCTTTCTTTCTATTTGGAAGTTCTGGTTGAAAATGTAGGTCACACAATCAAGCACTAAGGGACTCGATTCAGGTGTTCATAGCCATTGTGTTAAATTTTAGACATTATTGAAACCATGGTCACCAAATATATCACTGATATGATATCACTGATATATGATATCAGTGAAATCAGAGCTACAAGAGTTATTAGAGCTTTGCTTTTTTCTTTTTTTTCTTTTCCACAGGCAGGCTTGTTGGTGTAGTGATTACTTAGTGCTTCTAAATTGTGAAGAAGATGAAGTGTTTAGAACAGAACACTATGCGGATGTATGGTTAAATGTACCTTGTAGTCTAAAGTGCTTTATGTTTTCAAAAAATGAAAATTATTGGTAATTAACAAGACACTGAATAAAGGAGTGGTTATGCAGGTGGGGACCACAGACCACATCTCAGTACCTATGCTTTCTGGCTGATGTTTTGGTCACTTTTGAATGTTGGTGGTGCTTTCACGCTCGTGGTAGCATGAGACAGACTCTACAACCCACACAAGTGGCTCAGGTAGTGCAGCTCATACAGGATGGCACATCAATGCGAGCTGTGGCAAGAAGGTTTGCTGGGTCTATCTGCGTAGTGTCCAGAGGCTGGAGGCGCTACCAGGAGACAGGCCAGTACACCAGGAGACGTGGAGGAGGCCGTAGGAGGGCAACAACCCGGCAGCAGGACAGCTACCTCTGCCTTTGTGCAAGGAGGAACAGGAGGAGCACTGCCAGAGCCCTGCAAAATGACCTCCAGCAGGCCACAAATGTGCATGTGTCTGCACAAACGGTTAGAAACCGACTCCATGAGGATGGTGTGAGGGCCCGACGTCCACAGATGGGGGTTGTGCTCACAGCCCAACACCGTGCAGGACACTTGGCATTTGCCAGAGAACACCAGGATTGGCAAATTCACCACTGGCGCACTGTGCTCTTCACAGATGAAAACAGGTTCACACTGAGCATGTGACAGACGTGAGTCTGGAGACTGCCTGCAACATCCTTCAGCATGACCAGTTTGGTGGGTCATGCTGAAGGATCAGTAATGGTGTGGGGTGGCATTTCTTTGGAGGGCCACACAGCCCTCCATGTGCTCGCCAGAGGTAGCATGACTGCCATTAGGTACCGAGATGAGATCCTCAGACCCCTTGTGAGACCATATGCTGGTGCGGTTGGCCCTGGGTTCCTCCTAATGCAGGACAATGCTAGACCTCATGTGGCTGGCGTGGGTCAGCAGTTCCTGAAAGATGAAGGCATTGAAGCTATGGACTGGCCCGCCCGTTCCCCAGACCTGAATCCGATTGAGCACATCTGGGACATCATGTCTCGCTCCATCCACCAACATCATGTTGCACCACAGACTGTCCAGGAGTTGGCGGATGCTTTAATCCAGGACTGGGAGTAGATCCCTCAGGAGACCATCCGGCACCTCATCAGGAGCATGCCCAGGCATTGTAGGGAGGTCATACAGGCACATGGAGGCCACACACAATACTGAGCCTCATTTTGACTTGTCTTAAGGACATTACATCAAAGTTGGATCAGCCTGTAGTGTGTTTTTA